>NC_051164.1:120541182-120608745 GCF_013339745.2 Dermacentor silvarum
AGGCTCAAGCCGTTTTTGAAGGCTTGCTGTTCTTAAGAATTGTCAGAGTGCCTTGGTCGGCCCCATAAGCAATGACTTATGTGTTCGGCATTCAAAAATGGTTTGTTTCTGCGATTGTCTTGGGTGAGTGACATCTACCGCGGCCGAGAGTGATTGTCCTTCTACACTGAATGGAAGCAGACAGATCAACCAATGAGTAGCCAGATCGCTAGTCTAATTACTCCCATATTTTGATGTGACAAAAGTGCTGGTCAGAAATTTCTGTGGGGCACAAATCAATTAATCCAGCGGCATTCTTACAAGGATTAGTTCTGTCTAGAGTACCATATGCTCAGTGGCTCTTGTGGATAGAAGTGTTATACTTGAGTGCCCTGAAAAATATTCCGTTCGGCGGCCGCAGTCTGCCTAACTATGGGAACGGGAAAAAATTAAAGGTCTTGGTGGGCCACTGATAAGCACGTCTTGAAAATGTTCTGTTTTTAATGCATAACGAGTGTCTCGTACTGTTAAAGAATAACGCTGAAATATCCGTACTTCCTTTCCAGCCGAAAAGAAGTCAGCCCGTTCGCTGATAGAGACCTTAGAGAAGGAAGCGGCCGACTTCGAACGCCTCTGCAACTTGGGACAGCAACTTCAGCAACCGGGAGGTGCCAACGCTTTGCTGGAGTCCCGGGCGAAGCTGCGCACAGCATTCCGCTAAAAAAAAAAAAAGAAGAGAAAAAGAAGATAACCAGACGACGGGGTCCTGTCAAAAACAATTTCGTTTTGCGGATCTCGTTAGGCGGGTCATTTTGACATATTTTGTGGAGCTGTTGTTTCATTAATGATATATTTATGTCTCTCCTAGCCAGTCGGTGCCCACATCAAGTCATAGCATGGTTGATATATTGAACGTCCGCGATGCTTCGTTTAAGTTGTGTTAAAGTACTGCGCACTTTTAGCGGTGTCTCTACAAAGGGGTATGCCAGCTTTCATACGTAACAGAAAGTTTACTACTCGTGGTTGCAGCCGTTTTTCAGTGCAAATAAGATTCGAAAAGCAGAAACCTTGACTGCTCAGTCAGTTAGCAAAGATTAATAATGACTGTAGTGCAAAAAGGAGCTAAACACAAGCAAATTAGGACACACGGGAAGTGCCAGCCAAGTACTAATGTTTTATTGAGAACAAAAAAAAAAGTTCTTTTTCAAACAAATTTCAATTTTTCGTCAGCGCGTGTGTTTTCGAGTGGTTTGCTTGTACGTCCTTTTTGCGCTGTTTTAATGTAAAAACAGATTCTGACTGAACAATTTCCACGAAAGATTATTATCAACTCACGACCAATCTTATGGTTGCCGCAAACATTGACACGAAAGGGTAAGAAATAGTTATCAGAGATATTCCGCAACATAAAACCCATTGAACTGTCGGCAGGCAAGGCTTCATCTCACATAATGAGTGTGATTGCATAACAGGAGAAAGAAAGAGCTTTCGTGCGTTCTGATTTTGTCCGTCAACAGCGCTCATGACCGTAGATAGCGATCAAAATTACTTTGTCAGAGTCATGAATGGACAAGTACTTGTTATCTGCATTTTATAATCAGCTGTAAAATAAGTGCATCAGGCCAAAATAATCCTATATTTGTGGCAAGTTTCCTAAAACAAAAATTTCATCTAGTTGGTTTCGAATGACAGGTGAATCGCAGCGCATTATACAAGAGACGAGTACAGACCAGCGATCAGTCGGTCTTGTTTCTGCGGTTGCCCCTTGTTTATTGCACTATTATTTACTTGTTGAACGTGGTTCAATTGATTTGCTACGTGCCTGTGTAGTCCTGGTCGCTACTCCTAAGTTTCAATTTCACCACGATCGCGAAAAATAACAGTAGTTTCGTAATAACAGTAGATTTTGACTACGTGAACGACAAACTACCGTTGCACATTAGTGGAATTTACGAAAGCGCACTCTTATGGTTTCACGGGAAGAACAGCCCTATCATCTCGTATTATATAATGATGCAAATCAGGAGGCTCACGTGATATAAAACGGTTATGTGGAATTCAAGCCCATCAACTTGTCACTGCAAAAATTTATAAGAAAAGAGACGCAGCAGTAAGCATAGGGATAAACAGGTGGCCACTATTAATACATATACACAAACCAGAACAAGTGCCCCTATAACGTAAAACTATTCCATTCTGATGTTACTCGAATCTCCTGATGTTAAATTTACGCAACCGCCAACGAAAGCATCGGACGGTGACCCGCAGAGTTGTTTGAACTGCCCAATCAAACATTCTCTTCGTTTATAGGATGTAAGTTTGCTTTCAAAGCGAATAGCATAGCCTTCCTTGGCAGGTTAATCTTATCCGATTGGCTGACAAAAGGCGAGGAGCTCACGGAAGAGGAGAGAATATCAGTGGGGCCTGACTATCACAGTAAGTAGATAACTTAGTGAGGAGAAGGGTGCCGGCGTGTGCAATTGGTCCGCTTCCCCTTGATTAGCTTGCGGCAGCTGGCGGGCTGCTGGCAACAGGGAGTGTAAAATACCACCAAAACAGGTCCTCAGCGAAGAAGAGTGCACAGAGATACGTGCGAAAGTGCTCAAAAACGTTAGCCTGTCACACAAAAATATTTATTTTACGCAAAGAAAGCCATTCTCACCGGCCGCTTCGAGTAGCCAGTGCCAGAGTGGTCGGCCGGCGGCCATCTTCTATTCCTTTTTGAACGGGGCAGTATATGGCTATTCCAAATTAAATTCGGTTTGGTTCGGCATGATAATTCATCTTTAGTGCGTACATGCCAGTTTGACGTGGCGAGTTTTCGCGGTTTTTTGACATCGTTTGACGAACAGGGGAAATTGGCGCAGTCTGAAAAAAAATGTCACCAATGCAGCTTTCGGGTAATTGCAAAAATGGTGTAGAATAGGAAAGAACTTTTTGTTTTCGTTTGCAAGGCCTAATCATGTTTAATAACGGTGTACACATCGTATCATAAGGGGAGTTTTCGCAGATTTCGTAACATCGCGTGATAGACAGGCGCAGTGGGCGTTGCCCGATAAAATTTCACCAATCGTGGAAGGCTAGTGGCGTAAATACGATAGAATAAAAAAAATTCATGAGCCATTCGATTCTGTGAAGGTGCATGACCAGCGAAGCTGTGTAGCACACGACGCGGAGGTGCCACATAATTTTGAAAAAAAGGTACGAGCATATCTATTGTCATCATCGGTGGTCATCATCACGATAGGTACGCACACACACTCGCGTATCACCTTTGTTATTAAATGCGTTTGTCACGTAATACAATGAAGGGCTCATACCCCCTTAAGAAATGGCGCATACCCCCGTAAGCGCGGCCTCCCCATTACGACGGCAGAAGAGAAGTGAAATTCTTCGCTGGAATGCTGAGCGGCAACGGTTCCAGCTGTAGATGAAGACGACGACGCTCGAGCCCTTGCTCGAGCCATGACTGATGACGATAGTTTCTGCATACACTGCAGAAGCCAAGAAACCCCGCATCTTAGTCATATACAGGTTTGCTGTAAAATATATTGGAATAACTTTACATTACAGCGCCCCAGTTTCAATCGCAGCGGCACCACAGAGAAAAAACTATCGTGCCAAAAAGCACGCTCAGCTCAGAGCCACTGAACTGTGTGCTCCTAAAGCTCGTCAAACGTACTCTGCTAACGAAACATTGGTTGAATTCACAAAGCTTTTCGTTTGCAAGTGCTCGTTGAGATTCGCTGACCGCCTTCGTCAATGATGCGTCTAGCATAAAGATTGAATGAAGTATTCTCTTACGAAAAGTTCTAGCGAACGAGCTTTTTGTTTATACGAGCCGAGTTCCCTAATCTCGACGCTGCCGTGACCGTTTCGCGATTACGCCGCAAGTCCGCGCATTGATTTCCCTGGTGAGCCCTGAAGAAAGGTCTACAAAGGCTTTCTAGAAAGAAAGCCTCAATCGTGCAATAGCGCAATAGTGCGAGCGACATGCAGTGGTGCTTGGGACTTTGACATAATGGTGTCTACCATACTTACACGAAGCGAAGTGAATGCACTGTTTTTAGATGCTGTAGATGGTGAATCTGATGAGTTTATCTGCCGTACCCCTTTGAGCGAGTCGGCATGCAAGTTTCACCTTATTCTGGCCGCGGCGGCCGCATTTCGATGGGGGCGAAATGAAAGAACGCCCGTGTCCCGTGCATTGGTGGAAAATTACAGATCCCCTGGTGGTGAAAAATTACTACGGCATGTCGCATAATCAAATGGTCGTTTTTCAACGTAAAACCCCAGAATTCGTTCAAGTTCCACCATATTGAAATATGCTGTTTGCATTCCTAATCCGCTTTGACTCATTCTATGGTTCTAATGTTTGACTTGTCCCCGTGAATATGTAAATAGGCACGATACTATTTATACATTATTCATGTTTGTGCTTCTAGTAGAGTCTTCCGTGGTCTTTGCTTGCTTTTAGTTCGCAATGTTTGATTTCCCATGGTGACAATAAAGCAAAGGCTTTGGACAGCACTGACCACACTGTCACGCGGCAAGGAGCGCTGCGCCACTCACAGTCTGCGAGCGGACAACCTTGCAAAACACTTTTGGGGAAGTGTGGTGACCTACAAATGTTTCTGCCTTTTTATGTCCTATACGCTTGGCCCGTTTACACAAACCTTCTCTTATGTAAAAGTATTCCTGACTGGGCAACAGTGGCGCGCCCTCAAGCGTCTATCGCTTTCGATGTTATCGCTATGATAACGAAATGACTCGCGTGTCGATTACCAGTCGCTTACTGCAAGTCATTGTGATAAAATACCAGCCCTGACAACGTTGCGTCACTCTGCCGTTCGGTTCTGCAAAGGAGTAGCATAACTGATAAGATCGTTACCGCAATAGCAATTTGATTGTTCTTTCTCGAGATGTTATCTCGTGCGTGATTACGCATACGAACTATCACACGGAGTCAGAACTCCTGAAGCACGACAAATGCATTACTAGGAAAGATGTAATTAGCCGGAGAAAAATGCATAAAACGTGACTTTTGCGTAGTGTTTTTCACTGCGTAGATTTACAGATATACTTTTATTTGTCACTTGCTTCTATGTCACGAATGTAACCATGCCAAGTGTAAAGGCAATATCTGGCTGGCAATAATTTTGAGAAAGCAAATAAACTGCACGAGTAGATGCTCAAACACAGACAAAACAGATGTAAACTAGTATTTGTGATTTGCGCGAAACGAAAGGCAGGAAAGATGCAAGCGTCGCGAACAATACTCCCGAATTCGCTGCTTTCCCTGGCGCTGTGGGCGGAACACTGTCAGCGCGAACTCAATGCGCTTCGATGATGCCAGGGTGGTAGTATTAATGTTTGCAGCCAGGTCAAAGCAGAATTATTGCGGAAATAGGGGATCTTGATTGTCGATTGCCAAATACGAGAATGCCAAGATCGTGAAACAAAATGGTATAATATTATTTGTTGTGCAAGTACTCGCACTCATATCGCTTTACAGACAGTTGTTTTTTGTCAACATTTATTTTGCCAAGATATACTTGTTAAGTGGGGACATCACCGAATGCATAGTGGGGCAACCGCGAATACAACAGAAGCTGCAGCGGGGCAACATGTAAATATTTGGTGGATATTTGTTCAGTGCAATATATTTATCTGGAAAAGGAATAAACAGATACGTCTGAAACGCACTAAGCATTAGTCACATAGGTAGTTGACGTATTACTTATCTGGCATCAATTCAAACGAAACAGAAGTTCACAGAAAAATTGAGCTTTGAAATGATTTAGAGTGGTTGAACAAGGAATGTCGCTGTAGATTAGTTTTGACAAGGAGACGCATTTGTTTGTCAATACCTTTCTAGCTGGCACTTTCCTTGTCTACAAAATTGGGAGGTACCTGTAATTTAGAGCATTTATGCTAACACGCACATATAATTACCAAAAAAGAAGTTGACTGTCCTGAAAAACCGCGAAAGCGTTGGCCTCCACGGAATCGTCTCCTTTTTCCTGCTGATATAAAGTATGATTTCTTGAACGAGCCATTCATATTTGCTTACAATTAAAAAGGAGAGTTCTTCAATCGCTTTGTCCCAATAAACTTTTTTATTGGTGTGACATTGTGAAAGCGATAAAAAAATTAGAGCATCGACTGCAAAGGCAGCGTCTCACAAACAGTTGAGTGATTCACTGGTAGTTAACATTCCTACATTGGGGACCACACGTACATAGCCACGTAAAATATTAAGAATGTCGTGATATCCTTGAAGCGAAGAGACGGGCAGCACCCAACTTCGATGCGATATCGCTAATGCTGCATGTGCAGAAATCCTGTTAAAAAAGCTACAAATATTTTAGTGGTGTGGTTACGATTACCATTTCATGTTTCGTATTCATCTGACCTCCATTAATTATGCGTGTTTCGCACAAACAACGTTAGCAGGCACGTTCCTCGCAACTGGGTAAGCTTTTCCCAGTGACAACGGCGAAACAAATATTGATCAGTGTAGGAGAGCCATCGATTTGCAGAAAAATTACTCATTCGAACCTTTACCTACACAAACTCATATTTGCAGTTAGCGTGCCACTAATAAGTTATCTTGTCGCATTAAGCATTAGTTAGCATTTCATCGGGATTTTCTCTAACATGTTATTCCATTGCGAGAGAACAACAAACCTGTCAAAGCATATCGTCTCACATCCCAGAGATAAACATTGTGCCGTGATGAACAAGATAAATAACTACAGTACACTCGACGTTCCAAGCCTTGTACCTAAAGATTAGAACGATATTGCTATCACACAATAATTCCGTGAGATACAGCCTCCTCTGCCGGTAATCGCACCCACAACATTTAGCTTTGCAGCAGAACTACAGGCGGAGTTATCGGCGTTGCAGAGCTGGAAAGATTAAAATTTTTATAATAGTGACTAGCTGGAAATCCACACCATAGCTTTCACTTTCTAGGAGTTCATGAAGGCCAGTTGAAGCTCATCAGCTCGTAAAAACATGGCACACACGAAATACACTCAGCGAAGAAAAATAAGATTTCACGTTGTTATTAAATGATCATATCATTTTAACGCCATTCTGCTGCCAGGATACACAAGATTGTGATATTCGTTTCAGGCAGCTCGACACATTCCACATGCCAGTTGTAGCAGTGGAGACCAGTCATCACTTCCCATGATTTATAACAATGCCAGTTCACCGCAGCCCTGCCGCATAAGTTACATTTGTAACATCCTATCAGCGGTAACTATACTTCTCAAGTTGTCCTGATGGCTGCTATGCCGGCTATGCCTGCTTCCATATTGCCGTTCTTCCACTGCAAGAACTTGCACTCCCGTAAATCTTATTATAGAATTTAGGTCTGTTCATGTTACTGCTACGTAGTGAGATTGAACTTTTCGAAACACTTTTCGTTGGCGGTAGAGTCAAACATATATACAGAACCGGAATGTATTGCCTCCAGCAACGTAGTCCACAGTTTCTGGAGCGCTGATATTGGCTGTCCGCTTTAGCTGCGTACTGTTGGTTTGTTTTCCCAGACTATGTTACTTGAGACTGCATCTTTACCCATGGCGTACGTAAATATGTATGTGTATTCGCAAAGGTTTCTTTAGTGCCCGAAAGATCAGTTGAATAAAACTGGAAGGTAAAAACTTGGTCGAAAAAATCTAGTTGCAATAAATGAGCGCCATGCTATTCGCTAAATTTGTACGGACGCCTCATGCCCCACAGATCATATTTTAACTCATAGAAGACGTCATTCGTCTATACTGCAATAACCAGTACCTTAGAATGGAAGGAATTTCAGTACAGACGAATGTCAAGCACATTGGAAATTAGTAGTTTGACCGTGCTACGCATTTACCTCGTGATACCGTCCATTGTGCAGCACAGCATTAGGAGGCCTTCAGCAAACCGTTGAGGCACGCAAGAAATGAAACTCTGCAGCACAGGTCCTAATTTACAAAGAAAATGCGCGACAATCGCGCTCGCAACCATTTTTCGCAGTGTGGTAAACTAACGAATTCACCAGTTGGAGAAATGAATTTGGTTGACGTTGGCGAAGAAGGCTGTATGAATCGGGATGCTTAATGAGATGTTAGCGCACAATTTCTTCGTCACCCGAACAAGTCATAGCATGAACGCAACGCCTACCGATGGCGCCAGAAGAAATAACAGGTTCTCAATTATTGCATGGAGAATAACGCCATAACACTTGACTACTTTCATTCGAAACTCGTAAAGACATAGTTAGCAGAGTGTCCAGCAGGCACCCCTTCGTTCTGGCGCCAGCGAGGCGACCCTAAGATTCCCGAGTTTTAAATGCGGGCCTCTTTGGAAGAGATGTAACTGAATATGTTGTGTCGAAGCTGTTCATAAACACGTAGATATGGCGCTGAGCTTGCTTTGAACAGAACTGTTTAAATCTGTTGCAAAGGAGGCTAAATTTTAATATTGAAGGTATGAGGTATTTTCACTCGCTGAACAACAAACAGCCATTGAAAAGCATGAAACGCATGAAGTACTCGAAAATAAAACAAAATGGTCGAGTGAAAGTGCGGGGCACTGAATGCAGCATTCGTTTCACTACTGCGTTTCAAGAATAGCTAAGGTTCACAGACAGTACTGAGCACAATTAGCTTCGTAGAAAAAAATCCGTGCTTTGCTGATTCAATGGTTGTCTTGCATAAGAACATCGTAGTTTGAAACGCCGTTTCTACGACATTGTGACCACCAGAAAAAATTGCGGCTTGTTGATAGGCTTTATTCCATTTGTGCGTTTGGATTCCTCGTTTTACTCTCGTACTTTGACTACGCCACCTGGGCGTGTAGGATCTATAGCTGTGAAAAACAAGATCACATGGCGGGTTTAACTAAACTACAACCCGAAGGCCGGACTTCCCCAGCACGTTGTTGTTAAATGCGGCATTATTCCTTGGTGATGCCGGAAGTGAGGCACGCGTGGAAACTCGCGAGGCTTGAAGAACCGTGGAGTGCAAGAAGTGTTGCGTCAAAATATAAATGTGTGCTAGAAGGAATGCTTAGGGTGGTAGATGAATACAATTTAGAGGTTTTACGCACGTGATGTGTTGGTAACGATGGTTGCGTGAGTGAATAGCGTTTTGCATACAGCAAGTTTTGAAGTAGTCAAGTGGTAACGCATATCATTCATAAGGGAAACAAACCAAGTGCTGTTGATGTGGTATGCCTTCCAGTCTGAGGGCAGATCAAGTGCACGCTTGACTTTAACGTTATGAGAGAACTGCGAACTCATTTTTCGATAAGACTGCCAGGTCTTTTGAACCAAACAAACACTGGTTTAATAAACAAATGTTGTAAATGTCTGCAGGTGGTCTTGCGTACCTACATACACCTGTGGAAGAGCCTTTCTTTTTTTCACCCGTCACTTTAATTTTCATGTAGTGAGAACATCTTTAGCGACGATCCCATTACAGAAATTTCAGTGTTGGTAGGTGAACGCTATTCCGGATGACGTCATCTCGGATACGGTGTCGCAACGCAGTGTAGCTGTGATAAAGAAGACCGATAATTCCTTACCTGTACACCTGTCGTGCGCCAAGAAGGTGAGATAAAGCGTGGAAGGTTGGCCACGGTAGAGCGAAGGTGCCAGCAATTAGTCGTTGGGGTAACATGTAATGATTTAATCGCCCTTGTCATTGTTTAACTTTTTCTCAGCATGGCGCTCAGTGATTTGATGTCCAGAAGTGATGTTTTTGGGGGTAATCATAGATTTACCCAATGTTTCTGTTTTCTGGGGCTGTTGTTGCCTAATAAAGAGTCTGTTGCGCATCATATTGTGTTTCTTGTGACGTTTAATGGCTACATGACCAGTTTTTAGTAGCACACTCGTCAGAGTTGTGCCCGGTACGCGTTCGTACTTATAGTATCCCTTTTGTCAATTTCCGCAGCCCAAAGAACATGGGCCTTTTGTCATCCTTCTTGTCTAGTCATCACCGACGGAGGACTAGAGACCGGATTGTAGGCAAATGCCTATTCCTGCGCGCCAGGGCCCCACCTTTTTTTATTTATGAAAACAAATGATGGGTTAGCAAGTGGTTTAGCATTGACTTTATATTACAATGATTTCCTATTTCTGTCTTTTGGGCCTAACCGGGTGTTCCTGCTAAGAAATTAAGCAATATTTTATTATCATCTATGGGAGTTACCAGAAGTTTTTCAAAAGAGGTGGAGATTACTTGTTTTAGACATCGAAATGGCATAATCGACTGATTAACAAACATTCAATAATTTTTAAAGCATTTTCATGAATCACCTAAGGCACATATTGTAATGTAGATATTGTAGCTAGGGAGGCGGCAAGGTGGATCCTCTTGGAAAGAATTCTCAGGCTGATACCATTTTCGATATATTATTTCCCCGAACTTTGCGAAGAACTACATTGGCGGTCCAGTTACTTATGTGCTTCAATGTATAAAATGGCATTCTGCTAAGGTAAGTAGAACGACAGTGCATCTTTACCGCAAGTTTAATGGCGCATATCTCTAAAATGGTGTCATCCACAAAATTCTTTTTAGGTGGGTATGCCTTGCGGTCTCAACGGCTACAATTTGTAGGTTGCAATATGGGCCTTAAGGTAATTAGCTAAAAGCTGAATTACCGAAATTCTGCTAATTAGTGAATTGCGCATTTCGACTTCTTTCGTAAGTCAGGGTACGACCAGCGGTACTAGCTCAAGGAGCAGCTCAAGGACTAGTATTTTGTTATCTGCCACAGGTGATCTTTAAAATCGCCTGAATCTTCGCATGAACACCTGGTTTATACCTATTTTTGCTTTTAGCACTTGAAAATGCTTTTTGAGCTGTTTATTGTGTTATGAAAGCACAATGAGTTACCTGTTTTCCCAGGACCTGGCGTCATTGGCAGACGCTGTTGCTACAGAAAGTCACCTGACAATGTAACCCAGCAGATAAGCAGTGGCGAAGCCAGGTTTCTTTTTCTTTCGGGGGGGGGGGGGGGGGGGGGGGATTGGATGAAGGATAGGGGGGACAAACGTCTGACAAGATACGATTATTGTTTGCAGGTTGTATAGCTGTTATCAATCTGTATAGTGTTGCATAGTGTTATGACTGTATAACGAAATTCTAACTTGTTAGTATAGTTTCACATGTGTTCTCTTTGTTGTTGTATTTGTGCCCCCCCCCCCCCCCTCTATGTAATACCCTCGGTTGCGAGGGCCTTTAGGGGTATTTTGTATAAATAAATAAATACATGTGAGGCGAAGAAGGAAAGCTGGGCAGGTAGCGTCATGGTGCACACAGATTTCGGGGGGCGGGGCACATACCTGGTGTCATCGCACCCTCCTGGCTACACCCCGGCAAGAAGGGCTTGCGTTTTCAACGTCACTTAAGCTTTGAGACACAAACCTCGTTGGGCTACATATATACAATACATAAAACCGCCCGGCCCATGCTTTGGGAATGGTTTTATAGTGCCTTTTCTGTCTATTGTAAGCACCTAACACCGGGATCTTAAGTGTCTAAAAATCCTGCCTCGATGCGTGTGTGAGAATTTTGAAGTGAGAGAAAAAAAAATCAGAGCCCTTACACTACTGTGAAGATGGAAACCAGCGAAGCTGTCACTATGGTAGGTCTGCTGTAGGGAATATTGCTATAGTTAATAGATATATTATCATTAGTGATTAAATTGAGCGTCTTCGGTATCTTCGTCAAAGAGCAAGGAAACCGCCTTCTTGTTTTCGCCCGGCGCGATGGCCAAGTAGTGCGTTTGTTGCGCCAAGTCCGCCCAATCGTCAAAGACTAGCGTATCAGCCACAGCGTTCATAGCCGCGGCACACTGCACGCCAGCGTCAGGATCCTGTGAGATCACTGCAGCTCCAGCTCTCGGTGGTTCATACCCACATATCCAACGCGGGTGGAAACAACACGTGATTTCTTTCTTACCTTCCTTCTGCCTTTCTATCTCTCTTTCTTTCTTTATTTCCTTCCCTCCCTCCCTCCCTCCCTCCCTCCCTCCTTCCTTCTTTCTTTCTTTCTTGTCCCTGGCTCATACCCGCATATTCAATGTGGGTATGCGTCACAGGTAATTTTATTGTCGTTAATCCTGACGTAACTGCCGAGCATGTGATGCTATTGATGTCATGATCTATCAGTCATGTTAGTGCTAAGGCACAATTGGCGGGAAGCACATGGAGCCAAACCACCACGCACATGGAGCCTATGTTTGAAGTGCGAAACACTTTAGGGGCCCGCGCTGTCGGCGTGTAATGTGATCTCATGTCGTCGTGGTCACGCGCAGCAAAGGTTGGTTTGGCTCCTTGTGCGTGGCGGTTTCCCACCAGTTGTTCCTTAGCGCAGGTGTCAAAACGGATGATGGATTGCTAAACACAAAATAAACACAGGATAAAACACAAGGGAAACACCGGCGGAACTAGCCCCGAGAGCAGGAGCGGGAGAGATCTCACAGGATCCTGACGCTGCCGTGCAGTGTGCCGCGGCTGTGAACGCTGTGGCTCATACGCTAGTCTTTGACGATGGGGCGGACTTCGCGCAGCAAACGCACTACTTGGCCATCGCGCCGGTCGAAAACAAGCCACCGGTGTCCTTGCTCTTTGACGAACATGCCGACACGCTTAATATAATCAATAATGATAATATATAAATTCATTATAGCAATATTCACAACAGCAGACCCACCATAGTCACAGCTACCCTGGCTTCCATCTTGACAGTAGTGGAAGAGCTCTGAATTTTTTTATCTAGCATTCTTGTATAAATTTTATTAATCCTTTTTCATTTCAATATCTATTTTTCACTGCTACCTATGACTCTAAATTAGGAGATCAAATCAGGCCGTATCAATCTCTTCCCTGCTTTTGTTTTTGCAGGGACTATACTGGCTGGTGGTTGCTTCGGCTCACACGGAATCTGTGGTGTGAACGGAAAGCCGAAAATATTTCTGCAGAAAGCCACATGCATGTACGAAAACTCACTTCGCTCATACAAGATTATATGCGAAGCCTAATCATGTGCATAATGAATGACGGCGGTAGGTAATATTAAGCGACATTTGGCGTGCATCTGATGTTCATCGTCTAGGTGGTTTAGAAATGTGTGGAAGTCGAGACTTTCATTTTTCAAAGGACGGGCAGTACCACGAAAGGTCCTTCATAGTTTCTTCGGCACCACAGGCATTCCATTCGGCGATATAGGTAGTTGCAATTTTCGATGAGTATGCATTGGTGAATGGAAATTCCAGGCATAAACGACACATTGTGTATTCACTTCGGGGAAGACCAGGTAAACGCAGCAGCTGCGTACAAGGATTGAATGAAGGCATCGGATGTTGAGTGAAATCAGGTATACGTCGCTTCTGAAATGGCATATCATGCGCCAGCTTGCTTCGGCGCTGCGGTGCGCCAATCCTCGATAAAGGCATAGAAACAAGATTTGTTCCTTGTTCAGAGCGAGTACAACGCGAAGAGGCTGGAATGTACCTCCTTGGTACCGCCCAAGCACTTTCAAGGCTAAATGTCGTTGTACCGGTTATAGCTTATGTGGCCGGGTACGCAGTGCACATGACTGCGAAAAGTAAAAAAAAAAATGCTAAACTGTGACCAATGCGACGGCAGTTTGATTGTGAGCACGAGAATTATCGCTTCACCCACACTTGGACCCGCAGAGCCTCGTAAAACATGCAGACAGGAGACCATGTTTACCCCGAGATGTAAGCCGTAACCGCAGTTGCACGCAATTATCTTGTTGCGGAGGAACTTGCCAAGAAGACAGAGGCTTTAAAGACACAAAAGAAGAAGGGTCTCATTGTCCCAGGGTTGTTATATTTGCTAGCGGATGAAGAATTCCACTATTATGAACACTGCGAAAATGGACACGGAAGAGAAATTGGGCTAAAGAACATGATGGGGTGGTGCAGCATAAACGTTTTGCTATAGAACCCCCGTGCACGGTAGATAAACCTGTGTACAGAATTCGGTAGATGCCGCATTAGCCGCTGCAAACCAACGATAAGTTGTTACTGCGGATTCGTTTTATTGTAAAATATTCATTTGCACATTACACTCATGTCCTTGTTCATAGCTCGACGGTGCATGCCCATAGGACAATGACCGTGGCATAGGCAGAGTGCCGAACGCGCACTGCAAAGCGGTTAAACATGATGTTACGTGTGACACAGGCGAGCAACTGACGCTTCGCCATTACAGACTCCACATCGGTCACTATGATCCCGTTTGGAAGGAAGTTTAGACGGCCGACGAAGGAAAGCGCGTTCTCCATTTTTGTTATTGACACACAGCCTCATTTTGAGGCGTAACATACGCAACGTTTCCCAGAAAAACGGTATCCACGTTTCTCTCTGGGGGCTTTTAACAGGGAAGCTGTTTAAGCCAGCCGTAATGTGCGGTTCGTGTGAAGAAACTGCCGCGCTGTATATCCATGACAACCAGGAGGGCGGCGACACCCAGGAGGCCGGTCGGAGCATGCGCGAGCAGTCTCCTCGCCAGCTCCATTCCTTCCCGACCCCCGCCTCTCTTGCCTCCGCGGCGCTCTTTGGTCGCCGCCACAGATGGTATGACGTCATGCTCCCCACATCGTCACGCTACCGCCGCGCAACTTTGCAGTACTACCGCAGCCTTTCCAGTACTAGCATAGATGACGTACACAAGTATAGGCCTAGCTACAACCAAGTTTAAAACTCGACAGAGCCCAGTTCAACCTACCTACAACCAAGGGAGAGAGTCAATCGGCCAGCTTCGCTGGTTGAGCGAGAGCACGTGGCCTTTGCACCGGCGCTTTAGCGTCTCCTGTGAAAGACCAACCATGGCCGACCAGAAAAAAATTAGCAGTGGCTTAGCTCGGCTATGCCGGTATATGCATAGCGTTCGGCCACATCGTTCAGAAGCGGTAGACATGGTGCGATAGGCGGGTAACGATACCAATTGGTAACGCTAAAGAATGGAATCTTCGGCTTAACGAGAAAGTTCTTGCATGGTTGGCAAACGATCAAACGCCCAACGCGAATGCCGCGCAAACGCCCGGCGCGCCAGCTGTGCGCCATGTGACGTCACTGCTCCTCGCGCAGGCGCAGCACGGCTCCCCAGGAGCCACGCGAAACTGCTCAACCTCGGCCAGTGTAGCTCACGCTACGAAACACGCATGAAGCAGCCAAAGAACGCTATTGGATTTAACGCCAGCGCTGCGTCATAGTGGGTTCACATTACCACGGCCATTCGATGGATAGGCACACCGTGTGTGACTTTCCAGCGAGCTGTCGTGACAGTACAGTAAACGGCAGATTTACAAGAAAACGGGATTGCGTTTCATCACCTGTGAGCATGTATGCATCACAAATTAATTAGAAACAAAACAGCGTAAATTAGATTCCCCCGCCACCCATCTACGAATATTCTATAACTGATGCGAGAGCCACGTTGCACAGCACGCATGATTTATTCAACTTCTATTACAGATGGTTGAGTGGAGCGCGACGATGCGTCCGTTTGGCTTTGTCGCTTTTGCAGCCAAACACACCGCGCGTTCCTGGGACGTAGCCTTCCATGTGCGAGTCCTGTATGCGCGTCGAGATCGCGGCAGCACAATGGCGGTGGTGCTTTCTTGCGCTACGGTCTCACGTGTTCCACAGCCTTGTTGACGAGGCGACTACGACAGGTGTACTCGCTTACTATGCTTCCAGTCCCGGTTCTATTCCTCGTAGGGGCTAGATATTTGTAATTCTTTTTCACGGGGTCATTGTGTCGAGGCACTACAGACAAACCAAAGTGGGTATAGGGCAGCCGTAGAAGTGCTTCCGCCAAGGATAGCGTAAAGATAGCAATACTCAACAGACGGAGAGGTATACCTGACTCATAAGTGCTATAAGCTAGTGCTAGATAAATAAAAGCTTGTATTAAGGGAAAGAGGTGACCTACATAAAAGCTTCTGCTTCAGGCTCGTTTCCAAGACTTTTCGCAGTTTGGCAATGTTGCCAAACAATATCTCATGAGCGTTTGTCTTCTTAATGTAAAGTCGGGGCACCACACTAGCTAATGTATACAACCGACAGAGATGCTACAGCTTCCACCGTGGAAATCCTCTGAATCGAGTTCTGTGGACATGCGCCGGTGGAAGCCGAACTGTTGCGGTGATATAAGAGAGTTTTTTTTTTTTTTTTGCGGAACGAGGTGATTCTTTTACCAATTACAGCGAGAACTCTTACCATTGAGCTACCCTGGCGCCGTTATCCCATCCACTTTCTGGGGTATTTATGTTTTACTACTAGAAGGAACCCTGGGAGTGTTAGCCAGCTCCATCACTCACAAACCTTGGCGGCGGATGTTGAACATCCTTTCTGCCGCAGGCGTCACGAGTACGTGATCTTTTTGGGTGAAGCCAACTGGTCAACTATAGCGCTAGAGGTAGAGCGCCCACCTTGGCTGCGGTAGGTTGTGGGTTCGATTCCCACCGCCGCCGGGCACCCACTGGTTCAAATGGGCACAATCGTACCCAGGCCTGGCGTTTGGCTTCCTTAAGGGGTGATGCCCCTGGAAAAGGAGCCTGCGCCCTAAATTCCCGTCGAAACACTCGTGCCCACTCAATAAAAAAAAAAACTCTAACGACGTTCTACTGCAGTCACTGTCATGCGGCTTCAAGCTACTCACATATTTACCATTCGAATGTATTGTTACGGATGATGGGTATTTTTTACAGATGAAAAGGCTAGCGGAGATGGTAGATCGGCAAGAAAGCCGCTGAAATCCAGCCGCTCGAACCAGAAACCATCGTCGTGTTCCTCTTCAACCCTTTTTTCTCGCAGCGTTAATTCCTCCTTTCGCAGATGAAATCCGCTGGGAGAGTCGTTGATCAGTGACGGGTTAATAACGTTTAAGACGCCCAACCAGTACAAGATGTGTTTTGCCAGACCACCAACTTGTAGACAAGAGGCATGCCATCAAATAAGTTACGTCACTCCGACGGTCTAAAATGGCGAACGGGCCAATATAGTGCAGGAAAAAATTGCGGCACAAGCCGTTAGTCTGTGGACGATACGGCGTTGGGTGCCGGAATTGTGCACTGCATCGACGAAGCAACTCTTGAACAGTGATGAGAAGAACGGCCGTAATTCCCTATATTCACCAACTTTCACGTAATCTCAAGAAGGTGGCCCTCCTTGAGAACATTAGTACCCTATAGAACTTAGAATTAGAACTTCATTAGAACTTCAGTACCCTATAAGCTCGAAGGGCTCAGTGCGAAGACAAATCCTTCTAAGACTGAAAAAGTTGAGTGCGCAAAAGGGCATAACAACATGTGCGTAGATTGCAAGGCCTTTGTGGTGTATCGTATTCCTTTCTCTTGTGGGAAACAATACGTCGGCCAAACCAGTAGGTGCGTAAATGAGCGGTTGAGGGAGCACAAAAACAAAACAAAAAAGCTGCCGCCTGATCGGTTTCTCGCCCTCCAACCCAGGCATGTGGTTGCCGTGCTGTGTTTGATAAGACCGTTATTGTTGGTCGATATAAAGAAGAGATCAACCGGTTGATTGTTGAGGCAGAGCTTATCGACGCACTTTGTGAATTGTGCATTAGCAACTCGTCGATAGCGTTGTCTCAAGTAGAGTTAGATTTCCGGCGTAATCTGTGACAAGTTGTTCTGAAAGGTTATCGCAAGTCATTAAAGATTATTCGATAGTGTAAATTTAACTCCGCATTTTCCGCAGTGCTTCCACGTGATCTACGTCTGGTATGGCGCATGTGGTACATAAGCGGTCTGGCCAGCCCCCGGAATGCAAAGCTAGTTTCAGTTTCAAGGAACATGCGTGCTCTTAGCGTTTGCCGGACCATCCTAAGTTATAGTTTTTTTTTATTTCTCTTATTATGAATTTAAATCGGGCGAAGAAACGCCTCGAAGAAAATGGCGGAATGTCCAGAATAGCGGCTCAGAGCCGCTATTCTGGACATTCCGCCATTTTCTTCTAGGCGTGACGTAGGTGCGACGCTTACAAAATGGCGCTCATGGCCCCGTTTTGCTTTCGTAACGTGACGCAAATTTGACGTTTCGCCTAAGAAACTGTAATGTAGGCATTTAAACTAGCGTGGTTGATAAAGCAAAACAGTTTTCCTCCCCAGTAAAAATAAAGCAGCTAGCTCAAAGCGTACAATTATTCCATCAAAATCGTTTCTCGCTTCCGTCGTCCGCATGCGCGCAGGCTGTCGTCTGCTTCATTAGCTAGGATGCGTGTCCTCGGGAAACTGAATGAGTCATCGTATATCGGCGCCCACGCGCTTGCTTTCTACCTTGAGACAACACACGCGACCTACCAGTGATGATGAGCGCACGCTCTAGGCCGCGTTATCGCTATCTCGTGAACCGCAAGTCACTCAGCCCGACTCGGCTAGCTGAGAAGCGGCCGAATATCATCGATAGCGTTGCGCGCCTCAGGTGTCCGCTTGAGCGACGCAAGCGCCGGCACTGCCATCTCTTGTGCACTTCGCTGCTTACTCGCAACGCGAGAGGAAACTTCAAGGCACCGCCTTGCGTACATTTCTATTTATAAATTAAAAAGTCAGCGTTGTCATAGCCTTTAATGACGCGAAAAGTCATTAACATTAATTACAATACAAACGCAATAATGAAAAGTGCAAAATGTCGCAGAAAGTTTGCTAGTTTCAACCAATATTATTTCAAATAAACGTGTTTTTAATAAAAATTATGGTGCAAAACACAAATGCTAACACCACCCGAGAGCGATGCAAATGCTATGAGCACGCGTTGTGAACAATAGATTTTTATGACCCGAAATGACAGGGAAAATGCGGCGATACGCATGCCTCTCCACTGTCATTGCATATGGCCGCTCATTACCATAATTCGCGTGGCTCGTCGCACCACAAATTATGGCGGAAAATCTCTGCAATGGCAGCCGAGCGCAACGTCACGCAACGTCAAATTGACGTTTACGAAACAGCCCTTCCTGTGACGCTCTTCACTTCAGCCAATGAGCAAGCTGACATGCCGGCTATCTTGGAACGCCACCCCATATTCGCGAAATTACAGATGCATTGCACGAGCTTCTGCACGCTACCGTCCACTTTCTTTTTAAAGCGTTAAAGTCGCAATAGAGGTGCCAAGGACCACAAAAAAGTATTAGTCGATAAATTTTGCAGCTTCACGTCATGTTTCATCATTCTGACGAAAACGCAAAATTGCATTTAGCAAAACTTCCGTTTCCCGGCACAAATTTCAAAACACGTGACCTCTGGACAGCCAATAAGACAGCCAAGATGGCGGATAATGGCGGCTGCACGGCCGCCATGCGTGTCCAGAGGCTCTATTCTGGACATTCCGCCATTTTCTTCGAGGCGTGACGTAGGCGCGACGCTTACAAAATGGCGCTGATGGCCCCGTTTTGCTTTCGTAACGATACGCAAATTTGACGTTTCGCCTAAGAAACTGTAATGTAGGCATTGAACCTAGCATTCTTGATAAAGGAAAACAGTTTTCCTCCCCAGTAAAAATAAAGCCGTTAGCTCAAAGCGTACGATCATTCCATCAAAATCGTTTCTCGCTTCCGTCGTCTGCATGCGCGCAGGCTGTCGTCTGCTTCATTAGATAGGATGTGTGTCCTCGGGAAACTGAATGAGTCATCGTATATCGGCGCCCACGCACTTGCTTTCTACCTTGAGACAACACACGCGACCTACCAGTGATGATGAGCGCACGCACTAGGCCGCGTTATCGCTATCTCGTGATCCGCAAGTGACTCAGCCCGACTCGTCTGGCTGAGAAGCGGCCGAATATCATCGATAGCGTTGCGCGCGCCACAGGTATCCGCTTGAGCGGCTCAAACGCCGGCACTGCCATCTCTTGTGCACTTCGCTGCTTACTCGCACCGCGAGAGGAAACTTCAAGGCGCCGTCTTGCGTACATTTCTTTTTGTAAATTAAAAAGTCACCGTTGTCATAGCCTTTGATGATGCGAAAAGTCATTAATATTGATTACAATACAAACTCAATGTGAAAAGTGCGAAATGTCGCAGAAAGTTTGCTAGTTTCAACCAATCTTATTTCAAATAAACGTGTTTTTAATAAAAATGATGGTGCAAAACACAAATGCCAACACCACCCGAAAGCGATGCAAATGCTATGAACACGGGTTGTGAACAAAAGATCTTTATGGCCCGAAAGGACAGGGAAAATGCGGCGATACGCATGCCTCTCCACTGCCGTTGCATATGGCCGCTCATTACCATAATTCGCGCGGCTCGTCGCACCACAAATTATGGCGGAAAATCTCTGCAATGGCGGCCCAGCGCAACGTCACGCAACGTCAAATTGACGTTTACGAAACGGCCCCTCCTGTGACGCTCCTCACGGGATATTCCTTCAGCCAATGAACAAGCTGACATGCCGGCTATCTTGGAACGCCACCACATATTCGCGGAATTGCAGATGCATTGTACGAGCTTCTGCACGCTACCGTCCACTTTCTTTTTAAAGCGCTAAAGTCGCAATATAGGTGCCAAGGACCACAAAAAAGTATTAGTCGATAAAACTGGCAGCTCCACGTCACGCTTCGTCATTCTGACGAAAACGCAAAATTGCATTTTGCAAAACTTCCGTTTCCCGGCACAAATTTCAAAACACGTGACCTCTGGACAGCCAATGAGACAGCCAAGATGGCGGATAATGGCGGCCGTGCAGCCGCCATGCGTGTCCAGAATAGAGCCCCAGAATAGAGCCTCAGGCGTGCAACGAACGGAAGACGCCGGAAACCAAGTGAAACAAGCATTAGACGAAGATGGCTAAATCGGGGAATCACATGTGCTGCGCGGTTCTGTGGTGTTCGAACACCGGGAACTACAGTTCTGCCAAGTTTTTCAGGTTGCCTAATGACAGCAGGTAAGCACACGTATTTAACTTTATTTTTTGAGCAGCTATTCATTTTGCATGAGTAAACTAGTTCTGTACAAGCCTGAGTAGACTGACACAGAAGCAGTGTTGCTCGACCCATTCGTCATGACGGTAGCCCATCTGCTGTCGGTGAAATGCTTGTAATGAAGGGCTTCAGCGCGTGTTTGTTGGGCTATACATTTTGTTCACTCTTTACTATACATGCAGATGCAGGTAGCCAACTAAAAATTCTGTGGGTCTTGTCATACTGTCAATGAAATACCTGTATTGTACTCTACCTTCTTTCGGTAAGCTACAAAATGTGTGCGCCGTCATAACAAACCGGATAGTCGAGTTCCGTGGGACCAGCCCGTGATGGCTAATAATTTTTCATTGGTTTAGATCTTCTGGAATCTATGTTCGCTCATTATATACAAATTTTATTTGTGAATGAAAATTGCTTCTGCAGACTGACACTTAAGCGCTGCGTGCAGGTCAGCCTTTTTCCACTACGGAATGTTTCGATGAGCGCAGAAATAGTGACGCCATATGCATCAATGTCTAACAAGCTTCGCCTCGTCGGCAGCGTCAAAAGAGGATTTGTGGTGGGAGTCTTCATTGCAGTGTCACCTCCGAGCGCGGCACTGTTTAGGTTTCCTGATAGGCACGTGCAAGGCTAAAGGGGGACGACGGTGAGCGAGACGACGGGCCACGGCCTGGAGGCGAGCATGACTGGTGACCACGCGGCGACGCGGAGAGACTATCCTTGTAGGTGCATCGGCGTTGGGAAAATATGACTGGATGGAAGGTAGGAAGTGTTTGCTGTCCGGACGGCGGTGAGGGGTAGACGGCTTTCGAGGTGGCGAGCACCAGCGGATGGCGCAGGTATGGGCGACGTGGCCGATACGTGACAATTAAAAGCACATCGGTCGATCGTAAGAGGTTCTGAACGCCGCAGGGTCGCGATATCGTGTAGGGAGTCGCTGTTCTCGATACGATGAGGGCGGACGCAACGAAGTTTGTGTTGGACTGGCCACGGTGCACACAGAGTGAATGCCCATGTTAACGAGCTCCTGCTGGACGATGGCTTGGACGAATGAAGCCGTAATCGAGCTCGAGTCACCGGGTGAACTGGGGCAGGGGTCATCGACTCAAGTTCGCGGCGTACAATACGTGTCAGCTGATCTTGTGGAACTGACGGCTGTGCTGCCGTGTGGTCTTCGCAAGAGGACGTTGCCGCCGCGTTGGGAAGTCGGATGAACACGTGGCCAATGCGCCGGCTTTTAGCCTGCTCATAGTGCCGGCACCCCTTTATACTAGCGTCGACTGCAGAACAATTTTTGCACATCAAAAAGTTGAAGGCGTCGTCGGCGATCCCTTTCAAGATAAGCCCAGCCTTTTCGTCCTCCGGCATTTCGGCATCGGTCTTTCGGCATAGCAATAACAGGTCTTCTATGTACGCGACGTAAGATTCTGTAGGCGCCTGCGCACATGACGCGAGCATCTTTTTCGCGGCGATCTTCCAGCCAACGAGCTTCCGCAACAAGTCTCCGAGTTTTTATTCGTAGGTATCTGAGCTCCCGATCTCAGCTTCGTGGTTACCGAACCATACCTTCGCACTGCCTTTCAGAGAGAATATAACATTTCCCAACATCATGGTAGAGTCCCATCGGTTATTAGCACTCACGCGTTCGTGCCTGCCAGCCAGTCTTAAACGTCTGCTTCACCGGAACCGCTGAATGTGCCAGGATCCCGGGGTTGCACAAGCACGACCGTTGAGGTGGCGAGCACTGTTGTAGGCGCCATGTATTCCGCAACTGCAGACAGATGTCCGAAACGATGGCCACTGCACAGTTCCGTCGTCAGGCGTGACATGCCCCGCACCACCACCAAAGTGTGACGGAGGCGATATGTAGGCGAAGAATATATTTACAGAATATGTACACAGAAGTCGAGGGCAAGAGAAGATGATGATGATGATGATGATGCACCTCCGTTATGGCTCGCACCCACTAAGGGGGATAGGCCAAGAATCGGGCGGCAGTTGTCTGATCCGGCCCAAGAATCGGGCGGCAGTTGTCTGATCCGGCCCACGTGCAAGCGTCCTCATCGTCGTCTTCGTCACTCTGCCAAGCCTCGCGTTCATTCATTCACGGATCGCTCCGCCACAAAATAAATAGTTTAGTATGTAGTAGTTTTTAGCCTTTTAATCCGTACAGTTATGTCAGACGCTTTTGCAACGGAACCGACGTGAAAGCCTACAACAAATTTAAGGCATTGTCGCTATTATGAAGCATCTTGTCGCTACTCGGTGAGTGGTGCACCGTGCAAGAACTGAAATACAAGTAGCTAAAGTTTAGTTTAATAGTAGTGCTACACAAAAGCCGGTTTCTAGCCGTGTAGTAGCCCCAAGTATACCTTTTGAATTGTGAATTAGGTCGCTGTTACAAATGCAGGGGAATCTGCAAATTAAACAACGTGTTGTAGTTGTTTTGGAAGAATATGCGTTTAAAGTTTCTGGCACGGTGCAGAAACGTGGCGGCGATTTACGCTTTCTGGCGACAATATTCACACGGCAATAACAGCAGTCAGCACTTGCACGAAAGCGCAGAGTGCCTGTGGCGTCGTCGGGCCACTGTATACCGGGGCGCTGTATGAAGCGCTCCCTTTGAGTTAAGCGGGATTTTCGTCAGCGGTAGGAAAGCATTGAAGGACCCTGCTATGCTTAAATATCAAGCGGCGGATTTGCTGGTAACTGTAACCACAAGGCCGAATGCATAGCTTAAAAGTCCGCGAGTGTTGTGTCACATAGCCACAAGAGGTGCTCTGGCAAGCTTTCAAATTGTTCTCATATATTTTGCCACACTTGCATTTCGCGAACGTTCCTACACCAATTTTTAAAGATAAACAATTAGTCAGCTTATGCCTTTTAACGCAGTGTCTAATTGAGCTAGTTGGTTGGGCTTAATTCTTAATGAGAAACAGCGTGAAGAAACGAGGGACACCAACGAAGGCAGAGAGAAACATCGACTTGCAGCCAAGGAGGTTTAAAAGTTAAACCTCTTTGCTTGAAACCATACCTTCCGGATTGCAAGTGAAAGTTAAATTGTCAAAATACTAGATATGCTATTAGCCGCGAGATCGAGTAGAGTCGCCGCCTGGCGGACACTGGCGGAAGGACGGAAGTGTGGATTGCGCTTCGCATCGTCGGCTCCCCGGCACTTGTTTACACGTGCGCGTCAGGCGCACGTGTACTTTCAAGTATGTTCATTCCGTGGTTGTATCGCTGTCGTAAGTAGGCGTATGCATTTGACAGCGAAGCTTTTAGCCACTACTTGGTCGAGATTTTAATGCATAAGCATTCTTTGGCGAGTACCCCAGTCCCCTCATGCGAAAACTTGTAACTTAGCAAAAATGCGTAACTTGCATGCAGAGTTAAGGCATTTAATTGGTATAATCGTGTAAATGAAGATAACTGGTAGCTTTAAAAGCGATAAGAAACAATTTAAACAGAAAAAATTAGAAAGTGAATACCCATATAGACACATAGGGCTCCTTAGAAAATGCATGGAGAAGCTTATAGTAGGGGATGAACGACTTGAAATGGGGGGGTGGGCCAACTTGAGATATTGAGGTGGTCCAAATAAAATTTAGGGGTGGGCTGACTTGAAACCTGGGGGTGGGCCAACTTAAATTGTGGGTGAGCCAACTTGAAATTTGTGGGTGGGACAACTGACATTTAGGAGTGGGCCAACTTGAAATTTGGGGTTGGGCCAACTTAAAACTGGGGGATGGCCACACTTGAAATTGGGGGTAGTTCAACTTAAATTGGAGGTGGGACAGGTTGAAATTTGGACATGGGCAAACTTGCATTTGGGGGTGTGGCAACTTATAATTTGTGTGGGCCAACTTAAATTTAGGGGTGGGTCAACATGACGTTTGGGGGGGGGGGGGGCGGCCTCATAGTGGCGTACTTTGCTTAACTAAACTCAGTAACGGTCTTGTATTTCACAGATAATTGAAAAAAAGAACTAAAAGACAGGGATACATGCCTACATACAAGTGGTGAAGTAGAGTCACAAGAACTAGCGCTACTTTAGCTTCATTGTAAAGCAATACAGGCATTTTTTATAACTACTGCGAGAACAGCAGAACGATGTGGTGCGTAACAGCGTAGCCAATGGAACAGACGGAACAGGCCGAGCGCAAACCGAAACACGAAGAAAAAGTGTCATGGATGTACCGGAACCACAACTGCGTTTCGCGCTCCGTTCCTCCTTTTGGTTCGCACATGCTGAACTATAAATTTTGCCACTCAATTTAATGCAAGCGGCACTCAATTTAATCCGAGCGCCCGCCAATTTAACCCAAGCGCCATTCAAATTAATCCAACTGCCAGTAATTTAAATCCAAATGCCAATCAACTCAATCCAAAATACAATGCATTTAGTCCTAATGCCAGCCAAATTATCCGAAACGCCAGCAAATTTAATGCGAGCGGAATATCCCTCAAGAACATTGGAATTTCACAGCAACCGAAAAATTTTCTAAAATATTACGACTTCATACTTTTGTTCAAAAAGAAAGGGCAAGGTGGGGGAACGCCTGACTAACGCAACGATTCGACGCTTTTCTTTGGAGAACGACTCTGAAGACAATTTCTCGCAGACAAGGGCGAGGAAATGTCAGCCTTGGATGGTTATGAGAGTTAGTGACGCAGGTACGATCTCGTCATGGGTATCTACCGAAACACCAAGAGCGACTCAATGATGATCACTATTAACTATTGAATACGAATCACTTTTTCTGCCGCTATAGGTAACCTTCCATGGAATACGTCGTCATCGATCCCATAAAGCTCTCATCAAATTAGCAAATAACTGCATGGTACACCTAACTGAAAGGGCCATGTCATTAGCAATCAAAAGTCACTTACTGTGCTCAGTTCAGTGCTCTCGCTGTTTTAAACCCGATAACCTCATGGATATCAAATGAAATGTCATGAAACGAGTGACTCAACTACGCCTTTAGGAAACGATGTGCTTAAGTAACTAGTGATTATGAATCAACGATTATGAATTTATGAATTTTCAATGAAAGTGGTAGCATTCATTCGTACATACTGTCATTGGTACCAATCAATCTGTAATAAAATGAGCATTTCTAGTATTGCCAAATCATATAGGTGAGTCATTAGTTATCACTAGTGATGCGCTCGGATTGCTGTTCTCCTACTTTCATGCAGCGTTGTGTCATAGTTATCAGATGAAAAGTTTAAATGACAATTCAATTATGATCATTCGAGACTCTGGGATTAAGTCACTAGTAATCATGAATCTCCATCTTCAGCATGACACTGGTAGCTTTCCTTCGTGCATGTCATCATTGGTATCAGTCAAATTATCATACAATAAACATTTTCAGTGTCATCGCTAATTTACAACGTCAAGTCATTAGGTATCACAAGTGATGCGCTCAGTTCGGTGTTGTACTTTTACGCACAATAGCGTCATGGTTGTCAAATGAAACCCTTTTAATTAGCGACTCAGTTATGGTACCTAGGAGATGCTTGGAGGAATTCAGTAGTGACAAAAAGACATGCTTGGAAGTCACAGATAAAAGGAGATGTTTGGAGGAAGTCACTAGTGATCACGGATCACTTTGTTCTGTATGACAGTGATAGCCATCATGCGGGCATATCGTCATTGGTATCTATCAAGAATCATTAAATGAGCATTTTTTTCTGCTACAAATGGTAACTGGCAATGCAGAGTCAGTATTTATCACTAATGATAAATTCAGTTCAGTGTTATCGTTCTTTCATACAGCATAGAGTTATGGAAATCAATTGGAAAGTAATTCAAACAGTGATAAAAATTTATTATTGAAGATATGCTAGGAATGAGTCATTCAGGATCACGACGCCAGAAAGCCAGAAAACTAGGAACAGCAACAAATGGAAATCATTTTCCTGAGCAAGCTTTTTATTGGTTATGAAATAAATCTGGAACAAAAAAATAATAGTTGGTACGGTTTGCTTAACGCTACGTATAGATTCCAGTTGCATACATGTGCGGACTACATGCAGATGTGCGGTAAAAAATGTGCCTTTCGGCTCTGTAGCATCGGCTGCGCTGCCACAGAAAGATGTCGCAGGGTGTAGATTGTGATATTGTTATAAGCGGAGAAGTAACTTGTCACACGATATCTATATTTATCAATATTTTTTTCTGGGGGGGGGGGGCGAGTTCTGACAGCATGACCAAACGCGAGAAGCAGGGCCAAATAATGATCGAAGCTCGCCATGTGTTTTTGCGATTCCTGAATAGTTTAATTGGCCAGCCGCTTCGTAAACGCAGCCGTTCTACAGCCACGCGGTTTACCTCTAGCCTCCGTGTGCATCCCTCGCATGCGTTCCTAGGTAGGGGTATCCTGGTCGGCTTACGTCATTATCGGGAACACTGCGCGTGGACAGGAATGAAGAACGGTAGGGCAGAAGGGGGAAGAGTGTGGTGACGGCACTGCAGCAATGGAGAAACACCTCTTAGTTGAATGGAGACGGGTAGAGGGAGAGGGGGAAAAGTGTGGCGACGGCGCCTGTGCACGTGACCTGCGCTTCTGTGGTTATAATGTCACGCACGTCAGAGATGCTGGCGTGGCTGCAGCAGCGGTTGCGCTAGGTTCATGGGAGCTGCGGTGACCACGGTGGCCCTTGTGTCGGTGTAGTGTGTTGCTGTATGAAAAAAAAAAAATCAATGATTTTATAATGTATGCAGCCCATGAAGGCAGACCATGTATGCAGCCTGAACTGCTTCACTGGTAATCCATCCTCATATGAATGTTGTGGCCCGACGAATTATTCTTGTCTTAGAAACGAGCCGTTCGCATTATGGACTGTTGGAACTTTGTCTTTCATCCATCTAGCAGACGGTCATTCATCATCATCGTTGTGCGCCTCACGAGCTCCGCCCGCTCTAAGGCGTGAAGCCATTTTTTTAATTTCGCTGTTCCATTAAAAGGAGAATATGCGCTGCGGACGTGCCGTCTCTGTTTAATCAAGGCAGCGTGATCGCCAGCGGACCTTGAGGTCCACCACATGGATAGACAAAAAAACATTACGCGGAACGGGCGTGGACACACGCTGGCCAGAATGGCCTGGTCGAAGCTGCGCTGCCGCGTGGCCGTGTTGCAGCACTTTGGCTGCGCCTGTGATCAAGCGAGTCCAAGCCAGCCGTAAAATCACCCAGAACTCGGTGTGTACTATCGCGAAAGAAATAGGAGAGTGCAGAGATCGCGTGGTGCACCAGAAAATAAATACGAAAGTGCTGCGCACCATGAACTAGTGGGGAAATTGCAGCCAAACTAAGGGCACTTATCTGTCGGTGTTCGGCACTGATGTCGGAAATAGAATTTTCAGACAACGTCCTTATACGGCAGTGCTAAATATGACATTGTAATTTATTGCTTGTTTTAATGAACAGGAATGTACTAACCGTGCTAGATTTTGTACTATGTTACATTGTCGGTGCTGTCGATGTACGAAAAGGGGAAACTGCGATTGTAAAGCGATGTAACCGGGGTCCGTTATTTGTTCAAATCGGCTTCAGCCTCTGCTTCTTCTAAGACTTGTTCTGAGAAAAAAAGGCGGCAGAACACATCTTAAGATTGTCGACATTAGTGCGAATACCATTCGAGTGATATAGCGACATACCGTATTCCTGAAGCGACGTTTATTTACCGCGTGTAGTGGTAAATCTATCACTTTCTTTGCACCGGCTATATGAAGTATACTCCGGTGTCGTCCCACTCTGCTATAGCACTCGCTTGCCAGGGTCAGCTTGACGGCATGACAACGACTCTATGACACCGACACAGTGAAGATGGAATGGCAAATAAAATTGATGGGATGAGAAAGGTGGCATTACGACAACGGCGTGATGACAATGAGATTTCGATACTTAAGTTATGACGATGGCGCAACGGTGGTGCCTGACGATGACTCTATGACTACCACGGCGGCATGATGATCAAGGTATGACAACGGGTGCATAATAGCATCTGTCTGACGACGATGCAATCACGATGGTGCCCTGACTACGGCGGCATAACCACGATTGAATAAGGACAGTAGCATTAGACTAAAGTGACGAAGAAACATTGACCTTGATGGAACGACGAAGGTGGCATGACGGTGGTGGCATGACATGACGACAAAGGAATGACGTCACTGAAGTGATGACAACAATAAAACAACAGCGTGACAACGACGGCTTTGCGACGAATGTTTGACGAGGATGGCGTGGTGAGGACGACATGACGAGATTCAGATGACAAAGCCGCAATGACGACAATGCATGGCACAAGCATAATTATGCATGTATACCTGCGATATCGACCCAGAACGACGCTGGCCCCCAACCTGAGAGAAATTAAAAAAACCCTAAGTGAAGGCGTTCGTATGTCCGTTCACCCCAGTTGTGGCCCTTTATAAGGTGTTATTGTTCTTTTTTTCTGATTTAGCTATAAAGCCAGCTATTGTGATTTGCTAGGTATTTGTACTCTGATGTCCATACAGTACTCTACTAACGGTTCAGTTGATTTATGACCGTGAAACTTGTTTTGAGGCACCGGAGTGTGCATGAACATCCTGGTGCTCACTGCACACTAAGGGATGCCTCGAAACAGCTCTGCCGCATTAGCAGACTCCCTCAGATATATTTCACGTAAAACGACAATGCGCTAGAGCCTCAGCTGTATATTAAAGTCGTGCCATAGGTAAGTTTGTGTCTAAAGCAGACCAGTGTAACAAGCATGCTGATAATTATTCACTGTGATCAGCGCACACATCAGCGATGAGAACAGGAGGTAACGCAGGTGAAGCACTTTATATCAACTAAAAATTTGCTCAAAAAAGCGCGTTAACATGACCGAGCTATGTCCCCTCAATGCTGGTTGTCATGTTTGCGTATCTTAACTTTCTGGTATCACTGGTATCATACTATTGCCCCCACTGAGGTCTGGCTTTTGTCGTTGACACTGGCATCGTGCAGAATGATTCAACAGTGTTTCTGTCTTTATATATTCAGGTCGTTCAGTGCCAACCCTTTAGCCACTCGACTTGTAAGCTCATTTGGAGGGTTACAGGTCGTCTTCCACGCACAGGTTTCCATTGCGAGCCTTTACTGGGGGACATAACTATATCCAGTTCCTCAGAAGTATGCAAATGAATCCCTGTTGGCACCACACAAAAAACTATCCACTTATGCAGCCAGTCGAGAGTGGCGCGTGCACATCAAATAAACGACGCACTCAAGTTGACATAAACTGCTCAAGGAGATATCGAAGGAACGCCCTAACCTCCAAAAGAAGGCCTTATGCTACTAGGAATACGAGAGTATACGATTGTGAGCCTAAAGATACCCCATTTCCGGGGAGCATTTGTCGAAGCTGCATGGATAAGAAACCTTGAAAGAAAAGCTATGGATTGGAAACACCGCATCCTGGCTTCCCCATTGAACGCAAAATAAATGCGATGCAGAAATGGGGATGTCAACGTTACAAAGGCAACAATTACCTCGGCGACTCGAAAGCCACCATGACGTCATTAAGATAGCACTATGCCTGAAAAGAGATACAGAAATGGTAGACACCACAGCAAGCAATGCCTCTCGCTACGGTTCTGGATGATTATCGACCAAGGGCGCACCTGGCGGCAGTCAGCTTCAAGTATCCCTTCCTCGCAGAAAGAGGCCGGCCTCTAGGAGTAATTGATTGCCTCGCAAGGCTTCTTAAGTAAGGAGTGGCGAGCCCATTGGACAGCTTCGATCGGCTGCAAGCTTCAAGAGAGGCAGCAAGGAAGGCGCATTGTTGCCACTCCCGCCTTAGCGGGTACACGCAGTGTGCGCTTCCTTCCGACCGGCACCTGAGCCCTCTAATGCGGGGTAAGTGCAAATGCAACGGGCAGGGCTGTACTTTCCTCGAAAAGCGCCACTTATTGCATGTGCCATCGACTGAGAAACTACTAAATAAGGACAATAAAGTATGGGTAATATCTGAGTAATGGAAAAAAGAAGAAAAAAAAATACGAGCACAGCCAACTGCATCAGATGTTGTATTGAGTGCCTTTGACGTGCTTTTATTCACTGCCTGGAAACAGCGAAAAAATTTGACGATGCAGGAGAGAGGCGTAAAAAAGTCAGACGTAGTGCTGTTATTGATGTGCCTCTCTACGTCTTCGTCAGATTTCTGCGCTGTTTGCTTGCAACGAAGAACAACCGACAAGCTCAAATGGAAGTGCTTCTTTCAGGCACAGTCACACAGTCAGCGTCAAAAGTTTGACAGCTTGGTAAGATACTACATCCCGATAACATACTAAGCCCTGGTTGCCAAGCAGGTGGGTTTGCCAAGCAAAAAAAAAAAAAAAACACACAAATATATATATATATATCATCATCATCATCAGCCTATATTTTATGTCCACTGCAGGACGAAGGCCTCTCCCTGCGATCTCCAATTACCCCTGTCTTGCGCTAGCGTATTCCAACTTGCGCCTGCAAATTTCCTAACTTCATCATCCCATCTGGTTTTCTGCCGACCTCGACTGCGCTTCCCTTCTCTTGGTATCCATTCTGTAACCCTAATGGTCCACCGGTTATCCATCCTACGCATTACATGGCCTGCCCAGCTCCATTTCTTCCGCTTAATGTCAACTAGAATATCGGCTATCCCCGTTTGTTCTCTGATCCACACCGCTCTCTTCCTGTCTCTTAACGTTAGTCCTAAGATTTTTCGTTCCATCGCTCTTTGTGGGGTCCTTAACTTGTTCTCGAGCTTCTTTGTTAACCTCCAAGTTTCTGCCCCATATGTTAGCACCGGTAGAATGCAATGATTGTACACTTTTCTTTTCAACGACAGTGGTAAGCTCCCAGTCAGGATTTGGTAATGCCTGCCGTATGCACTCCAACCCAATTTTATTCTTCTGTAAATTTCTTTCTCGTGATCAGGGTCCCCTGTGAGTAATTGACCTACATAAACGTACTCCTTTACAGACTCTAGAGGCTGACTGGCGATCCTGAATTCTTGTTCTCTTGCCAGGCTATTGAACATTATCTTTGTCTTCTGCATATTCATCTTCAACCCAATTCTTACACTTTCTCGATTAAGGCCCTCAATCATTTGTTGTAATTCGTCTCCATTGTTGCTGAATAGGACAATGTCATCTGCAAACCGAAGGTTGCTGAGATATTCGCCGTTGATTCTCACTCCTAAGCCTTCCCAGTCTAACAGCTTGAATACTTCTTCTAAGCATGCAGTGAATAGCATTGGAGAGATTGTGTCTCCTTGCCTGACCCCTTTCTTGATAGGTAACTTTCTACTTTTCTTGAGGAGAACCAAGGTAGCTGTGGAATCCTTGTAGATGTTTGCTAAGATATTCACGTATGCCTCCTGTACTCCTTGATTACGCAATGCCTCTATGACTGCTGGTATCTCTACTGAATCAAATGCCTTTTCATAATCTATGAAAGCCATGTAGAGAGGTTGATTGTACTCCGCAGATTTCTCGATTACCTGATTTATGACATGGATATGATCCATCGCAGAATATCCCTTCCTGAAGCCAGCCTGTTCTCTTGGTTGGCTGAAGTGAAGTGTTGCCCTGATTCTATTGGAAATTATCTTGGTGAATATTTTATACAATACTGAAAGCAAGCTAATGGGTCTATAATTCTTCAGTTCTTTAACGTCTCCCTTCTTATGGATTAGTATAATGTTGGCGTTCTTCCAGCTCTCTGGTACACATGAAGTTGTGAGGCATTGCGTATAAAGGGCCGCAAGCTTTTCAAGCATGATATCTCCTCCATCTTTGATTAAACCTACTGTTATTCCATATATATATATATATATATATATATATACAGTAACTGAATGTTTTGATGGCCCAAGGGTATTTAGAAAGTGTATTATATATATATATATATATATATATATATATATATATATATATATATATATATATATAAAGCTGCGAGAAGCTTGTCCATGGCTCAATAATGACGTCTTATGTGCTATTGCAGAGCGAGAGCGGGTTTCTGCGCGTTCTTGGCGGTTCCTAAATACCAACAATCTTCCTATCGTTTATGATACAGCACAGAAGAGAGCTGCTGGCTTGCTTCGTGTCGAAAAACGCAAACAATTGCGGAATAAATTACGAACCTCGCGAGCAAATTCGCCCAAGGCTTGGCCTGTAATGAATAAGCGGAGGGGTAACAAATAACTTCGTCTTAGGAAACTATTCGTAAAAACTTTGCTTCACCTTTCTATGCTTCGGCTGACCGGTTCACCGTTTTGTTAGCATCTGCTTGTAAATATCCAAGACTGCCTGTGCACGAAACTTCATTTTCCTTCATTTCTCAAATCGGCAGTTCTAGAGTGTTCCGTGGATCATATTCGCGGCATTCTCTAAAGCAAAATAATATCCTGGTCTGCATGCGTATTCTGCCAAACACTTAAAAAAAATTTCGACCACTAGAGCACAGTAGTACTCATCATGATAAACACTAGAGCAAGAACGACAGCACTCCTCGACTGTTTAAAAAGCAATTGTTATTTCTTTGTATAGACAACAAGAAATATACTAAGGCATAAAATTATAAAGCATTTTTATACAGGGTGTTTCACTTAACTTGGGCCAAACAATAAAAATATGCAAGTGCTACGTAGTTGGACAGAAGCAAGGTAATGTTGTTTACCTTCGCTTGGAGATACGCAGATTATTTTTTGCATTCAGCCTGATTAGATAACTGGCCTTAATTAATTAATAAAGTTCTCACTTATATAGTGTCAATGAGAAAATTTTAGGGTAACATGAGAAACCCCTGATGCAGCTTTCTGTTGCTGAATACGTGCTACATGAAAGTGTTTTGCTGAGCGTTAAAGATGATTGCCAATACACGCGAAGTCCCTCGAGCGGCCAGTCGAGCGATACTTTTTGCACCAGGTTTGCACCAGGTTTTATTACTGAAACTAAATTACCCAGTCTACTTGTGCATCTGGTGCAACGGCTCAGCTGATAAATTGCCCTAAAAATCTGAAAAGCTGCGGAAGTTTGAAGCTGTTTCTAACACAATTCCATCATACTCAAAAGAATGTAAAAAGGCGTAAAGATTCGTTCTAAGACAATTCTGAGATGTTCTTAAAATATTAGCTAAAGGAACCCTCATCAACCCCTTCTCTCTCACTCCCGATTGTCATTTTTTTGGCATTTTGTGCGCTTCGTCCAGATGTGTGCCAAGCTTGTCGCTGTACATCATTCTTTCATATAATGTTTCGCACTGCTTGTCACTAAGGCCACGTTTTTATTTTATTTTCTGCGAAGACGGTGAGGAAGAAAAAAGTATGAAGGTACAAGTAAAAAAAATCGGTTTTACTACCTTGCACAGGGAAAAGAGAAAACAGGATACGGTGGCCACTTCAGGACAGCATATTAACGCATGTACTTATCGTTTTTCCGGGGACTGGATTTCACCCACTAACAACTTAATGTGAACGCTCAGGGCAAAATGCGCCCGTGTTATTTGGAACTTACTGGAATGTTTTTTTTTCTCTAAATTTTACCAGCTGTGCCAGTCTTCTGCACAGCCTAAGGTTGGGGGTTTCGTTTACGCGTGGATACGTGCACCTCATGTGACGCACCAAGTCTCCAGAGTGTGAGTCGTGCCATGTAAATGATACTGTAGGTCATGTGCTTTGTGACTGCCCTGAATACGTGGAAGAGCGTCAAAGGTTGTAGAATGACCTTACGCGTCTCGACAGCCCACCGTTGTCGGAGGACGTTATTTTAGGCCCTTGGCCAGACGCTCAATCGAGTTTCAAGGCCATCCAGGCGCTACTGAACTTTTTAAAAGGTACGGGCCAGGACTGTAGGCTTTGAGCATGCCAAAGTGCTTGCCATATGTGTTACATCCTCCTCCTCTCGTCATCGTCACCCATCATGCGCCTCTTTCTTCCCTCTTCTCCTTCCCCCAACGCCGAGTAGCTGGCTAGAGGAATTTACCTCAGGCCGACCTCTCTGCATTTCGCATCATTAAACTTCTCTCTCTCTACTCGAATGTTAGCATTGATCCTATCTGTAGTCTGTTTGTATATGCTACATGTTGTCTGACTTTATATGTGGTCTATGTTCTCGACGAAAGAATTGTTTAATTACAGCGTATGTCCGACGCTAACAGTGATGCACTTGCTGGAGGGTAGGCAAGAATGCACCAGCGATTTCGCAGAACCTTTGGCGAGTCATGTATGAAGCATCGAACTTTTCAATGCTTTTCAGTGCATTGAGCTTTTCAATGCTTTTCAATGCATTGAACTTTTCAATGCTATCAAGGAATGAACTTTTCACTGACTACCGGCTTAAAGCAAATAGTCAGTGACGTCACAGGTGGCACGGCGAGATTAGAGCTTGCCTTTTTTAGCCCTATGGTCTGCGATGATCGCTACGAATGTTCTGTTGTTGAAGGCATATCAGATCATAAAGCGGTATTTGCATCCATTTCTTGTCGTGTTCCGAGCCCGATATATTTATTCGACTTTTCGCGATATGAGCCATGCTGATGATGTGGGTATAATTGATGCATTTAGCGCTTCCTTTAGCCAGTTTGAATAGATTAGTCTTTTTGACGATGTCGATACTTTAACTACATTTTTTAGTGATCTAGTTACCTTGTGCATCACGTTTCTTCTACCGTTAAAACGGAATTCAGAGCTGCCTTGGATCACACGGGAAATTTTGCACTTGTCGCGACGACTTGGGCGCTTGCGGCGTGCTAAACGTACTGGTTATTCTGTTCTTACTGCCCAATTCATTGCTCTTAAGAAGGAACTTCGAAGCAAAACTAATGCTGCTCGGAAGTTTTACTTCCAGGTAACACTTCGAAGTTTGCTTAGAAATTATCCACGTAACTTTTGGGGCTGTGTTCTGCCAAAGGAATCCGCCACTGATACTTTTGAAATAAACAACACAGTTACAAGTGATACTGCTATGATTGCAAACGCATTTAACAGTTACTTGAAACTGTTTTCATGCTTGATAACTCCGTTGTTCCTCCTTTTATAGAGCGACGCATAGTTCTATTGATGACATTGTTGCTTCGAACCAGGGTGTGCTGAATTTGATTTTGAAACTTGATCCGAAAAAGAAATGTAGTCCCGACAATATAGATAATGCATTCCTTATTAGATACTCTTTATGGACAAATCGATATTTAACTGTTATTTTTCAGAAATCTCTCTCGACGTCTCTTGTCCCTTTTGCCTGGAAATCGGCTAAAATTCTTCCCTTATTCAAATCCGGGAATAAGCAGTCCTTGCTGAACTACAGACCCATCTCTATCACATCTCATTCTTGTAAAATACTCGAACACATAATTTACAAAGAAATCATTGAATTTCTCGAGTCCAATAATGTTTTATCGGATGATCAACACGGTTTTCGGCGCGGATTTAGCACCACAACCCAGCTCAGTAAATTCACCCATGACATCATCCAGGCCCTTGATGCAAGTGATCAAATTGACGCAATATTTATAGATTTTTCAAAAGCTTTCGACACTGTATCACACTGCAGACTGTTGAAAAAGCTCACTGTTATTCTTAACAACCAAGCATTAAATAGGCGGATTTCTTCTTTTTTTATCCAATCGATCACAGTACGTACTCTTTAGGTCTTCTCAATCCTCCACTTGCAGTGTAACGTCTGGTGTACCTCAAGGTTCAATATTAGGTCCACTTCTGCTTTTGATTTTCATAAATGATCTGCCAAGCACTATTCCTGTTAAAATCCGCATGTACGCAGATGATTGTGTTTTGTGCCATACGGTTAAAACTCCTCATGATCACATTATCCTTAATGATTCATTTGTATTATATCAATCATGGTGTGAGACTTGGCAGATGCAAATCAATTAAAAAAAACCTGTATCTATGTCATTCACCAAACGTTCTTTTCCTTCTCGATTTACCTATTCGTTTATAGGCTGCCCGCTAGCAGATGTTTCACAGTATAAATATCTAGGTCTTCTATTCACTCAGAATTTATCTTGGTAGCATCACACCGAACTCATGTGCAACCGTGCGCTTAGAAGGTTAGGCTACTTGCAACGCACATTACGTTCAGCCCCACTTAGCACACGACTCCTCACTTACAAAACACTGGTTCATCCAATTCTGGAGTATGGCTCTGTCGTATGGAACCCGCAACAAAATATCTGACATCAAGAAAATTGAATCTGTCCAAAAGAAAGCTGTACGCGTCACTTATCGTCGCTTTGACAGGTGTTTCTCACCAAGTTCCCACCTTCTTAGTCTTCAACTTACCAGTCTCTCTTCCCATCGTCACGTCGAATCTTTGAAGTTTTTTATGCTCCAATTAACTCCCCACGATTCCCCCTACTTGGCAAATACATCGCACCCGCTAGACCTACAACCACCGTACATCACCATGAGTTGAACATGACCACTTTTCACCATCATACGGATGCGTTTAAATACAGTTTTTTTTGTGTGCACTATAGAATTGTGGAATGTTCTGCCTGGTTACGCGAGATACTTACCACTCGATGAATTTTTATTGTATATTACTAATCATTGATGTTCAGTGCTCTTATGCTTTTCTATGTATTGTATTCCCCCGCTCCTTCGATAGTCCTTCGGGGCTGCAGTAAGTTGAAATAAAATAAAATAAATAAATAATGAAAGCCGGCGCTTTTACCCGCACATTAGATTTCGATGATCGACGAGTGTTGTCGCCGCTATCATTGTGTTTTGAGTGTCACTTGCTTTTACGGGAACAAGTCTGCCCAATAAAGACTTAGTCTCGTGATACAGATTAATTGCTACTGTGTTCTTCACCGTCACTACAGCGTGACATCTGATGGAGGTGCTTGAGTGTTCATGTACCAGACGCCCCCGCAAAGCAGAACCGCGAAGACAACATAAACGCCGCCCCGGTGATCAAGCAAGCCTCCGACTACAAAGCTTGTCCCCGGAGTACTGACTTCTGTCCGAGAATGCCAGAAAGACCAAGGCGAAATCAACAGCCGTGATGACCGCTAGAGTTTCGCCATCAAAGATTGTGCTGCAACAGCCTAGGAAGCCACTTGTTTTCCGTGATTCATGGTTAAAAGATCCCGAAAGCTGGCTTGAGACGGTTGAAATAATCGCCTCTTTCAAGAATTACTGGAACTGTAAGGGCATGTTGCGCACTTATACTTCTCATTGGAAGGTGCCGCCAGCATTTTGTTTGAGGATCGGGGTACTACTCTGTCTACTTTGAACCATTTCGAAGCAGATTCCTAAAGACCTTTACAAGTGTCATCTGAACATAAAGAGCCGAAGTTCGGCTCAAAGGTTCCTAAACAAAATATCAGCATCTTTAGGGAAGGGATGACACTTTCTTAGCGTTTCGCCGACCCTGAAATGTCAGAGGAGAAGAAAGTTCGTTTCCTCATGCGAGGTGTAAATCAAGAACTCTTCGCCGGACTGGTGCGCAACCCGCCCGAGACCGTAGAGGAAATTTTCTGAGAGGTTCCAACAATTGAGAAGACGAAGTAAATGCGCACCAGAAAATACAATCGGCGCTCGATGCCAGACTGCGCAGAAGTTCAAGCATTCTGCTCCAACGACCAGTGTGAAACAAGATACGAGCAGTTGTGCGCGAAGAAGTACGAAGGATGTTTCCAGAGTTGTCGCCTCAGGTCTCATCAATTGCCCACATCGTCTGGGAAGAAATGCAGCAGTGGCTGGGGTGTTCCTGAACCGCCGCATTTTTTTACCGAAAGCAATGAGCTACACCGGCGTCTCCCGCCGTCAGGTTTCCGCTCTGTCCCACCGCAATTTCGGCGCCAGCCCACCCACCAGGAAACTAACGCAGCCCACCGAGAAAGACCGACGTATGTCGTGCCACCGACCACCACCCACTGTGATATCACTGCGGAAAAGCAGGCCATGTCTAGTGCCAATGCCCATACCGTCAGATGGGACTACAAGGATTCACCTTGAACGCGCCATGCCCGTGCCAAGGGTAACGGCCACGGGACCGCTCATTACCTGGCAGTGACTGAGTGGAGACAATCTTCTCGTTCACCGTAGCCTAGCCACTCCATTTGGCCGCAGCACCGACCGCACACTGGCCCAACTCGTGGCCAGTCAGTTAGCCCCTGTCTGAAAAACTAAACACAGCAACAGATGGAGGTGCGGCTGCTGTTTGCCTAAATGCCGAAGACCCTCCGCCACCGATGAGGATGCTTCAAAACTCAACTCGATGATGAAGCAATGACAAGCCGCCATTGAGACGAGGCATCAAATCGAAAGCTCCGCCACCTACAGAAGACCTGAATACGAGACGTAACAACAGCGGGATAATTCGACGCAGTCATGTCCCGAAGCCGTGACCTAACTGTAATGCTAGACGAAGAACCACTGACCCCGACGTGCTTCTCGACAGCTACGAATGCACAGCTCTTATAGACACAAAATCCGACTATTCTATCATCAGTGGACCATTCACCGCAAAGTTTAACAAAGTGAAGACTGCATCTGATGTGCTTCAAATGATGACAGCTGGAGGACACCTGAAAACACCGACTGGAATCTGCAAGGCAAGAATTATGGTTCATGACTGGACCTACCCTGCTACTTTCGTTATTCTCCAACAGTGCTCGCGAGGTGTAATTCTCAGCATGGACTTCCCTAACCAACACGGCGCAATCATCGATCTGAAGTGCAAGTCAGTAACGTTAACCGAAGATCAAGCGATAGCACCGGAGAGCTCTCTGAGTTAGCGTGCCTTTAGCGTACTCGAAGATAAGCCAAGCATCCCTCCTTGCTCCAGTATCATCATTTGCGTCGGAACCGAAACACCCGCAGATGTAGAAAGCATCATTGCAGGTGGCCAACATCTATTGCTCGACCATGAAATTTGCACCGCAAGAGGAATCGCTCATCTGCTTGAAGGAAAAGTGAAAGTAATGCTAACAAATTTGAGCCAGGTGTACAAACACCTCAGCAATGGCACGATGATTGCTTACATCGTGCAAATTGTGGAAATCAGCAATGCGTTTGTCCTCTCCGATTCTGCCGCATCTGCCTCGACGGCCATAGTTCCCGAACCAGCCTCCGACATCAATCCGAGTCTCGCCATGAGTAACCCGCAACAGCTCAAGAGTCGTTTTTCGACGATACAAAAACTGCTTTTCGATGTCATCGAGGATTCGATGAACACCCGTTGCTAAGCATCGCATAATAACCGAAGATGGAAGTCGATGGAATGCTACGCGACAAAATCATTCAGCCTTGTAAGAGCGCGTGGGCGTCTACTGTAGTCTTGGTGAAGTTAAAGGGCGGAACACTGAGTTTCTGCGTGCATTATTGCCAGCTGAACAAGATTACGAACAAGGCCGTATACCCGCGCCCATCGATAGACGAGGCATTGGAACGGCTCTGCAACGCTAAGGATTTTTCGTCGATGGGTCTCAAGAGTGGGTGCTGGCCAATAGAAATCAACGAGGGGGATTGTGAGAAGACCGCCTTCATCACGCCGGACGGCAACACCGACTTCAAAGTCACATCATTCGGGCTGTGCTCGGTACCAGCAACGTTCCAGCGCTTGATTGACACGGTGTTTGCAGGGTTGAAGTGGTAGACCTGTTTGGTCTACTTGGATGACGCGTCGTCTTCGCCGGGAATTTCGACGATCACCATAGGCGATTTCGGACATTATTGGAGGCCATCGAGTTATTAGGGCTTCACTCTGAAGCCGGAAAAGTGCTGCTTCGCTTAAGACAGCTGCCATCGCTTCTTTCCACGGGCCGACGACAAGAAGGGTTCGTTGATCTGGGTGATTATTACAGCCGCTTCATCAGCACTATTCACGTACAGCCGAGTCCCTTACCCATCTCACAAAATTCGACGTCGAGTTTAAGTGGGAGATGCCGCAGGTTGAAGGATTTCTAGAACTGACGCAACGCCTGCAGTCGCCATGGGCGCTTGTACTCTTCGCCGATGACGCTGACACCGAAGCCTAAAACGACGCAAGTAGCGTAGGGCACGGCGCAGGGCTTGGTCAGAGAAAAGGCGGACTAGAAGGGGTCATTGCCTATGCTAACAGGTCGCTATCGAAAGTCGATTCCTGTTATTCTACGACGGAAAAAGTGTCTTGCCATTATCTGGGCTACCGCTAAATTTTGCACTGACCTGCGTGTAGTCCAGGCCGTTCAAAGTCCTCAGCGGCCACAAAGCATTGTGCTGGCTGGCAAACTTCAAGCATACTTCCGGCCGCCTTGCACAGTAGAATGTCAGACTGCAAGAATTTGAAATGGTTTTCAAAGTGGTTTTAAGTCGCGACGGAGACACTTTGATTCTGATTTTCTGTCTCGCACCCCCATCGACCCGCCGTCGCAAGACGAACAAGATGACGAGACGTTCCTGGGAACAATAGAACAGGCGACTTCAGGCGACTTCCCTGGACAGCAATGAGCTGACCCAAAACTAAGCAGCCTTGTCACGTACTTGGAAGGCAAGGCCGGGTTTGCCTCGACGGTGCTTAAGCATGGACTGCCGTCGTTTTCACAACAGAACCACGTCCTCGTAGAGAACTTCTCCCCAGTCTGTGCAAACTACCTTCTCGTGTTGTCCTCAGCACTGCGGGCAGAGTCCCTGCACGCCCTGCATGGTGATCGGACCGCCGGGGTCCTCGGCTTTTGCCGTGCATTTACATAAAGGTAATTAGATGCACAGCATCACGGGGAAAATATCGCAAGGATACAAGAAATGTACTATTGGCCGTGCCTGACCGCCGATGTCACTCGTTACGTCAAGACATGGCGAGATTGTCAAAGACGCAAGATGCCGCCAACAAGGCCAGCGGGATTGCTATGGCCAATGGAGCCTTCTTGCCGACTATTCCAACAAATTGGGATACTCTTTCTAATGTCAACGTATGAGAATAAGTGAATTGTCGGGGCTACCGATTACCTTACTCACTAGGCCGGAACGAAAGAATTGCCTTAAGGCAGTGTGGCCGAAGTCACAAAATTCTTCGTCGAGAATATCTTGCTACGACGTGGTGCTCCAGAAGTGCTCATTATCGACCGAGGAACAACTTTTACAGTGGAGATTGCCTAAGCGATTCCGCAATACAGTCAGACAAGCCGCAGGAAGACAATTGCCTACCACCCGCATACGAAGGGTCTTACGGGGAGACTGAACAAGACCTTCGCCGACATGTAAAGAATGTACGTCAAATTCGGGCGGAAGACGTGGGATGATGTCCTAGCGTACGTAACATTCGCTTACAACATGACTACAAGAAGCAACACAGATCACGCCGTTCACGCTAGTTTACGGAAGAAACCAGACGTGCCTCTCGACACCATGCTGCCACACGTTATCCACGAAAGGAATGTCGACTTCACCGCCTATCTACAACGCGCCGAAAAAGCACAACTCGCCCGCCTGCACATCAAGAAGAAAGGTTGGAGAACCGACATTACAATTTTCGACGTACATGCCTGGCGATCCTCTTTGCGTTTCATGGAGGAAGTTGAGTGTAGAATCCTAAACGCCGACGAGGACTAAGTGAGAAACTTCTACGACGCTACTTTGAACCCTACAAGCACATCCAACGTATTGGTGCACTGGTCTGTGAAGTCGCACCAGACTGCATTACGCAATCGCAGCGGCGGCGCTCTCAATCTGAAGAAGTCCATGTTGCACGTGTCATTTTACCAGCGCTAACAAACTCTGTTTGTTTGTTATTTTTATTTACTGCGTATGCTTTAGTTCCTTGCTATCACGTTTATTGCATCGCAACGATGCTTTGGAACTTACTCGATTGGTATCGTTGATTATTTCTGCTGTGCAAGTTCCCGCCGAACGTTGTGTAATCAAATTGTATGCGCGGCGCGAAAACTATTACACTATCCGGAAGGTATGCGAGCACCAGCGAATGAGCTCGAACCTTCGACGAATAATGTATAAAATTCGACGCGCTAAAACGGCACATAAAATTTTCGACGATCGCCAGCTCTCCTCGCCGCTGTGTTTTGATTATCACTTGCCTTTATTAGGACAAGTTCATGCTATATAGAGTTATTCTCGTGATACACAGTTCTTGCTAGTATGTTCTTTGCAGTCACTACAGCGTGACAAGCATGCTAATCTGAAACACGAATACTTATGCGATGCGTGGTCATTCCTCATAGTTACAAATAGAAATGTGACCAAGATTTTTTGTGGTTGGGAGAAACTACGTGTTAGAAGAAAAGAAGAGAAACCACACTACGTGTTAGATTAGACGCATCATATGTTTCTTATATCTGAAAGAAGAATGCTTAGCAGTAGTAACGCAGAGAAACATGACGAATATTGTACGTGTGAGGGGAAGCCATTTCACCATTCCCCCTGTTCTTTCCCAGCAATTATTGTCGTTCATTCATGGTGCCGTATACACGTAAAATGTTTTTTTTAATCGGGCTTCATTGCATCTTTTAAAATGTCTATGCTACTGAATTTGTACTACTTAGTGGAATGTTATTGCGTTTTTTCATGTTTTCTCGCAAGGTTGCAAGTTATTTGTGTGCTTCAATGCATAAAATGACGTTTTGTTTAGAAAGTAACTGGAGTGCCAATGCATTTCTCTGCAATGTTCGGGAATTAATATCTCGAAACTGATCTCATCCTGAGAATTCATCCTAAGTTGATCCGCCTTGCGAGCTGCACGGCTAGAATTTATAAATTGCGAAATGGGTCATAAGGTACTTAGGTAAAAACTTAATTAGTAATTTTTCGGTAATTTGTCGAGGATGCATTTCCATTTTTCGTGCAAGTAATGTCATCCTCTTCGAATAGACCAACTCATCAACCAGAACTGTCCTATCTGCCACAGGCAACCTTTAAAAGTTTTTGAAAGTGTTCGCTGAAATACCCTGTATATAGCCTACGAATTTAAGGTTCTACCTTTCGGTTTGTGTACAGCGCCAGCCACTTTTCAGCGTCTAATGGACACCGTACTTTCAGGTCTAAAGTGGCAAACGTACTTGGTATACCTCGACGATGTGATCGTTTTTTTCCGCTACATTTGAAGAGCATCTAACCCGGCTACAGGCTGTTCTCCAAGCTGTACGCTCGGCTGGCCTCACGCTAAAGCCTGAAAAATGTCATCTTGGCTTTAACGAACTCCATTTCCTCGGCCACGACGTCAGTAGTGAAGATGTCCGGCCTGAACTAGACAAAATAGACGCTGTTACAAAATTCCCCCCATTATCTAACAGGGAGGCAGTAAGACGCTTGAGCCTGTGCGCCTATTATCACCGGTTTATTGCGGCCTTATCACGTATTGACTCACCGTTGACGCGACCAACACGAGAGGATGTTCTCTGTGTTTGGGGCGAACGCGAGCAAATGGCATTTAACGAATTACGTCAGCGTCTGCAAATGCCCCCAGTTCTGGCACACTTTGACCAGGACGCCCCGACAACATCTCAAACCGACGCGAGCAATGTAGGTCTGGGTGCCGTGCTGGTGCAATGGCGAGATGGCTCCGCGAAAGTGATAGCCTACCCCAGCAGAACTCTTTCGCCCTCAGAAGGAAACAATTCCACTACGGAGAAAGAATGCCTCGCCATTGTGTGGGCTGTTATTAAATTTCGCCCTTATTTGTACGGTCGCTCATTCACCGTCGTCAGTGACCACCATTCTCTGTGCTGGCTGACTAATTTAAAAGACCCCTGCGGTCGATTAGCGCGCTGGAGCCTCAGGCTTCAGGAGTTCAACATGACCGTCGTATACAGGTCAGGAAAAAAGCATGCCGACGCCGACTGCCTCTCTCAGTCACCTATACAGCCTTCTGTCACCAAGGATCAGGACACAGACGCTGCATTCTTGGGAGTCATCGATACATTTACCATTTCCCAGCAGCAGCGCGACGACCCAGAACTGCTTCCGCTTATTGATTTCTTGGAAGGCCGAGGTAAAGACGTGCCTCGACTGTTTGGACGCAGTCTGGCGTCATTTTGCTTGAAGGACAATGTTCTCTACAAGAAGAACTTTTCTACGACGGGCAGCACCTACTTACTGGTCGTGCCTGCTTCGCTTCGCAATGAACTTCTCACAGAGTGTCATGATGAGGCCACCTCAGGTCATCTGGGCTCCACACGGACATTGTCCCGACTGCGGCGGAATTATTATTGGCCGAAGCTCCCAGCCTATGTAAACATCACTTGTCCTGACTGCCGAAGACACAAACCACCACCCGACAAGCCAGCTTGTCTCCTACATCTTATAGAGGTACCGGGAACGCCCTTTGTCCAAAATTGGCATGGATTTTCTTGGACCGCACGTTTCCAACTTCAACTACAGGGAACATATTGTCGCAACGTCAAAAACAGAGGTTGCACAGCCCTGATCAAGAGGGATAGCAATATGAATTATTGTCGCCACTGACAACCTTACCCGTTATGCGGAGACAAAATCTACCCAGCGCGGAACAGCAGCTGAAGCAGCTCGATTTTTCGTCGAGAACGTCGTGCTTAGGCACGGTGCCCCAGCGGTTGTAATCACTGACAGAGGAACTGCGTTCACGGTCGAAGTTTTAGAAGCAGTTCTCAAACTCAGCAGCACAGCCCACCGAAAAACGTCAGCCTATCATCCCCAGACGACTGGACTAACGGAGCGTTTGAACAAGACACTCGGAAACATGCTTTGCATGTATGTCGACGTGAACCATACTAACTGGGACGAGATTTTGCCTTATGTAGCCTTCGCATATAACACCGCTCAACAGGAAACGACTCGTATGACACCATTCAGCTTGGTACACGGTCGCGAAGCCATGCATGACAACTTTGGATGCAATGCTGCCCCACGAGTGCGACGATATCCATTCAGATGCTCGAGAATTTGGTCAACGTGCCGACTAAGCCAGACAGCGTGCACGTGTACACATCCACCACCAGCAAGACCAGGACGCAATGCGGTACAATCGTCAGCAGAAATTTGTCGCCTACACACCCTGTGAGAGAGCGTGGGTTTGGATACCCGTTCGGCGTAGGGGACTTTCTGAAAAACCACTAAGGCGATATTTCGGTCCATACACAGCTATCCGACGACTGAACGACGTGAATAACGAGGTCGGGCCCGATTGTGAAGCTTGTTCGCGGCGCCGCAAGCAACCTCCCGAAGTGGTGCATGTGGTGCGCAGGAAGCCGTACTTTTCCAAGTGACTCGCGGTTTAGTGTCTCGTACATGCATGCACTCAAGTTGCGCATCGGGACGATGCTTCCCTTGGGAGGGAGGCTAATGCCGCGTGTCTATGGTGCCGCAAAGACGACGACGTAACCAAACATATCGGCACTTCTGAAAAACATGGCAATAATAAGAAGAAGAAGCAATGACCAGCGCGTGGTATTAAAAACCGTCTGTTCTTGTTACAGCCTTTGCCGACAAGTGCGTTTCGTTTGTCCCTCGAGCTTCCGACGTCGCGACAATATTGTTGGGACTCGGGTAGCGTCTAGGCCGGTGATACTTCAGCCATAGGGATGAGTACGTCCCGGAGTAGGAGCGAGAGAAAAGGATTTTTTTTCACAAATTTACAGTGGCTCCAGATATGAAAGCCCATTACATATAGGAGCACTTTGACTGTCTGACTCACTACATATCTCAGCACACATCAGAACACGTCAGGACACCCCACTGTCCCCAAACGTATCCACTTATAAAGCAGTCGTCTTCCCTAGTTCCCTACATAAGGGACTTCGATGGTCTTGATGCGGCCAATCAGAGAGGTCGTATTGTCCACAGAACTCCGCCTCTGACATCCAACCTTCGTAGCAAAGACGAGGCAATCTGGAAGTAAGGGGTGCCCACTCCTTCCACGAAAGTCGTCGACTTGGTTTCTTGCTCTCCATGACAGTAATCTTGCCAGCGTGGGAGAGTGGCTTTCGCGCTGGTCCCCGCTTCCACGAAGGTTGGCGGTTGCGGTCGCTTTGTAGTGAGCTTCTTTGTCATCGCGTCACAGCCGGTGTCGGGCCGCGTCGCCAGGTAGACGGCAGCTGATGAAGGGGGGGCATCGGGGGAAGCACCCAAAGGATGCGCACTGCTGATTTTGGGCGCTGGTTTGCTCGTCACCGTCGGTGTCGGGCACTGTCGCCGTCTGGGCGACACTGATGAAAGCGGCTGCCTCGACGGAAACAAGCAAAGGATGCACCCTGCCAATTCGGGACGCAAAAATACACACAGTTATTATGTGCGGTGGTCTGCTCCGGAGCACTGTCCGTTGCACTTCGCTCTTCGAAGAGGCAGGCCGTGAGTCGAGCGCGCTCCCGAAAAACAGTTTGCAATGTGGTGAACGTGGTTTAAATCATGGATTCGGGACCTTAAGGAGGTGCGAAGTAATGCTAACGCATTTCACTCGCATTTACCGCTAAATCGCCAGTCAATTTTTACCGTATCCTCTTTCTCGGTCATTTTTCTTCGAAGGTGAGTTAATCGCGCGAAAGACGAATTTATTTCATTTCTTGTACATTGTGAATCGCTAAACAATGCGCACAAGCGCTGCGAGATTTTCACTCTCACTATAATATTCCTTCAGCAGTCACTCTACAACTATCCTGCAGGTGTGCATGACCATCATAAGAGGACCTTTGAAAAAACCTGACATACACGAAGATGTCGAGCCAGATGCGGAAGATAAAAAAATAAAGACGTAGACTGAATATTCGTAAAGCTTGCTTTGTTGATTTCGCACCTGATTCGTTTCCTCGCTCTTTTGCAATGCAATAATAAGATTTACCACAAAAACCGAATAGCTATGAGCACATTTCTAAAAATTAAAGCATGTTAACTCAAATGCTCAGTAAAAAAAAGGAAAATAATGGCGTGTACATGTCAACATAAAATTTATTACGACAAGCCTATATGTCGTTATCAAAAGCTTCTGTCGGTACTGACATGTAAATGTACTTTACTGGTTCATCTTATTCATTCTGGAGGAAGTAATGGCCACTCCTCCGCTCTCGTAACCTAAATTTGAGTTCTTGAAGTTAAAATAAAACGATCGATAGCGATGGCTGGCTTCAAAAAGGGGATGCCAACGCGTGGCAATGCTTAACGGAATACATAAGTGTGGCGGCTTTTTCAGAACGAGTGCCAGTTGACCCGATAACGCCCTCGCATAAACTCCGTATTTAAAATTGTGCAGCAGTGCGTGCTTCCCTTCTGCCGCTTGGCTGCGTCAACTATTTTTTATACTCCCGACACGCTAGTCCTTTCAACACACTCAAGATCCTCGGGTTAGACGTTTTCGAAGGACCGAGCGTGAAGTTTACAGGTTGCGCCTCAGTCGAATATAAAGTAAGACACGAAATACTGCTTCGTGGAACATTTTAGCGTGCCTTGTGGAGAAGAAGTAGCACGAACACGACACGCACAAATATGCTCTTCACATCCGTGGAGACGTGCCAGAGCATTTGCGATTCAAAGAGAGTGGGCCGAACCGAGAATTCAAGCCGCTGGAATTGTGCTCACTGGCTTCTATTTGTGCCACAGCCATCCATAACGTTTCCTGTGTATTTGGATTTTCCACGCGCTCTTTTTTTATTTATTTTTATTCCGCCAGAGTCATCCGTGAAGTTTACTGTGTATTGAGATTTTCAACTTTCTCTCAATTTTATTCATTCCGTTTGCTTCATTTTCGTTCGTCGTATTTCGTCTCTGGAGCCTCGCTTCGAAATTTATTACCAACGCTCCACCAAGTTTTTAATGAACGCGTTGCCTTCTCAGTTAGGTCGGGAATGTTTTAATAACATTTAACAGCGTGAAAAATGAAATCCCTGTGTTTCTAGTGGATTCAACATCAAAGCCTGTACTAATTTTTTATTTACACTTTGACGTCACAGGTTGGCTTGAAAACTTGTAAGGACTGTGCCTTCCACCGTGACCTAAACAATTCAACGCAGCGATAAAGCGAGACCACAAGCGAGAACGACACACAGTAACACACATAAACATGTGAAAATATATGCATGTGCCACGAGATGAGCACGGACAATGGGTGAAAAGTAAACTGAAGAACATTACGCGGAAAGCGCATTTATTTCCCACACTAGTACGTGTCGCTCGCGCTTTTTTTTTCTTTCTTACAGACGGTTCCAGAATTTGTCGAGAAATCTGATATGTACGGCAGCAGACTAACACAATATTGGTTAAGAGTGGTGGAAAGCGACGCAGCCGACTGTAGGAGGCTGGATGAATAGAAGCCGTTAATGTAGCCGCTGACTTATTCCTGCAGGAAATGGGCACGCGCAAGTCACGGGAACCGCATTTTAGGGAGTTCACATATGCTACAGCAGCAATAAGTTGTTGAATTCATAGCTCGCAGCACATTCGTTTCGTCTTGTTTTAACTAGACGTATTCATTGATTCATCCCAAGTACATTGTGTTAGCTATGTTCCTCTCTGGTCTCTTTTCATAAAACGTACCATTAAAAGTGTCTGATGGATGAATCATACCTCTGACGCCGAGCACAGCAGAGCGAAGCTCTAGCGGGCTGCTGAGCACGAGGTCGTGGGATTGAATCCCGGCCACGGTGGCCGCATTTCGATCTGGGTGAAATGCGAAAACACCCGTGTACTTAGATTTAGGCGTCCGTAAAGGAAGCCCAGATGGTCCAAATTATCCCTAAGTCCGCCATGCACTATACGGCGTGCCACATAATTCGATCGTGGTTTTGGCATGCAAAGCACCACAATTTAATAGTAACTCCAAACTGTGATGGAACGTCAGCTGCCCACAAATTGGTTCACATATCTGTCAATTCCATAGGGCGGGTGATCTTCAATTTTTTTTAAGCCAAGCTTTTTTTTTTTCTTTTTGCTAGCCCTCCGGGAGTTTCCTGACCATGGCTGCTGGGTGGAGCTGTGTTGCCGAAAGCTTATAGATAAAAAAAAAAAACTAATTATGTGCAGGATAGCGCGGGCAAACATCGATCCCCCGGTCAACCAGCACTCTTACAATGAATTAGACCATATTCATTCAAATTATGACGACCTACCCAGTAAACTCATTATTGTTACTAATATTGCGTTTGGTAAGGGAATGAAATGCTGCGGTACTGTTTTTTTCTCGCATGACTTGCCCACCGACACGCCTTTTATAGTTGCAACGCGTCCTCTTTAGAAGCTTCTCCCTGTTGTTGCAGACGCAATTCTCTGATTGCTTGCGTTATACGCGCCTTCCTTGTCCGCTCAGGCTCTCGACTGCCTTCTAACTGCGCCTCGGTAAGGCCAAATCGAAACGTATTGGTCAAGCGTCCCAACGCGCTCACTTGCTCTCGAGAAATTCATGAAGGTGTTCCAAGGGTGTTACATGCCGCTTATCGATGCATGTACCCGTAGCGTTATGGTTTCAATATCGGGCTTCTGAACCAGACGTCGTGTGTTCGAATCCTACGGCAGCACAATTTTAATGGTGTTTATTTGATCACTTATAAAACGTTACTTTGTGTAAAATTATAAGTTTACAAAGTCACGAAGCCGTTTGAAGCCAGAAGGTCAAACATTAAGAAAATATATTGTTACGCAAAAGCTACGGCAAGGACAGAGGAAGAGAAGAACGAAGTGCGCTTGTCTTGGTAGCGGCTCGGTGTCGGCGCGGCTCCTTATTATCAATTCATCTCTTAAATAAACGCACCCCATCGTAACAGTTTTGGTGGACGGTGCGGGGTACAACAACGGCGTCCCCGAACAACGACGACAAACCGTCCGCAGAAGTGCAATCCGCGGAGCTTCGCCGAAGTCGCCGAATTGCCGGTCTGCCACCAGAGATGGCTTCCGACGGCGACAACCCGCCGCCGTCTTCCAGCTCCCAATGGCAGCCCTACATCGAACCACGAACCTTCGCCGGAAAAGCTGGGGAAGACGTGGATGGATGGCTCAGCTTTTACCAACGCGCAAGTCGGTTCAATGGCTGGAATGCCACCGCCCAGCTTAACAACGTTGCCTTCTTCCTCAAGGGAACCGCGTCAGTGTGGTTTGAAAACCACGAAGAAAGCATGACGACGTGGGAACGGTTCGTAGATGAAATCAAGAAGTGCTTCGGAGATCCGGCAGCTAAGAAGAAGCGTGCAGAACAAACCCTAATGCAGCGAGCCCAAGTTCCCGGCGAAACATGCACGACGTACATCGAGGAAGTCCTGAAATTGTGCAAGGCCCTGGACCCTAAGATGACAGAAGAGGACAAAGTTGGTCATCTTCTAAAAGGGATCGCCGAGGACGTGTACCAGTTCATCATCGGCAAAGGCAGTCTGGACTCCGTAAGCGACGTCATTCGACACTGCCGCACGTTTGAAGCCTTGAAAGCTCGGCGTATCACACCGAAGTTCGGCCGCCTGGCCAATGTAACTAACGTCGCCAGTGTTGACCTGGTCCCAACTCTATCCGACCTTGCGTCAGTTATTCGGCAAGTGGTGCGCGAAGAGCTTGACCGACGTGAGGCGGCTTCCCTCTCTACTCCGCGGGTTCGAGAGCCCCTTTCTCACTGCGACTTCGGTGAGACGTCCATCACTGCCGCCTCCATAGACGCCAACTTCGCTCCTCGTTCAAGAGCGCCAAACCCTACTCTGAACGCGTATCCCAGTTATAAGTTCCACCACGGTTACTCACCCAGAGCACCTGCAGTTTCTCAAGAGTGGGATGACCGTGCCAGTTATCCTGCTAATGACAATTTCAGTGCGTCCCGTGAGCGTCCCATCTTCTTCCAATGCGGTATTCGCGGTCACGTCGCCAGATTTTGTCCTCATCGCCCACGCATGTCACCACCGTCGTATGAGCGACCGCGCACGTTTTATCGGCGTAGCAATCGGCACGGCGGCGGCACACGCTGGCCTTCTGACTCCGATAGCAGGACAAACCACCAGGCGAATTACCGTAGTGACTCTCCAGCTTCTGTGCGGAGCTTGACGCCACCGCCTTCACGCCAGCGCAGGTCTCCATCTCCGCGACGACGTCTCACGTCACCGCCGCCGGGAAACTAGGTGGCGCGACCAATGGAGGTGAGGTCGCCAGTCATCATCAGCTACACGCCCCTATGCCTCCGCCAGTCGCCATGCGTCATAACAAGATTCATGTTTTAGTGGACAATGTCGCTACGTTGGCCTTAGTGGACACGGGAGCGAGTGTCTCCGTTATCAGTCTGGCTTTCAAAACCCGACTATAGGCCGTAAAGTGATGTTCCGCTGGAATAACGCTAATGCATTTCGTGCTGTGAGTGGAGAGCTGCTCCGACCAATTGGAGTGTGCACCGCGAACGTTTATTTCTCCGATAAGGTGTATCAAGCCGAATTTGCCGTACTTGCTCAATCCAATCACAACGTAATTCTTGGCCTCGATTTCCTACAACAGTGTGGTGCCACTGTTGACTGCGGTACTGGCGAGCTCTTCCTTTCTTCTCTTGCCGACCAACCTGCTACCTGTTCGTGCACTCTCGCCGTCATTGAAGATGCAGTCTTACCGGCACGTTCCTTATCCAGAGTTCGGGATGCTGCTTGCGGTGTCGACGCCGATACATTTGATGCAATTGTTGAGCCTGTGCCTTCGATGGTAGTGAAGAAAAGTGTGCTCGTACCTCGATGCGTCCTCTCTGTGGCCTGCGGAACGACTACATTGTGGGTGTCAAATTTAGCCTCCCAGTCTGTTGTGCTACCCAGCGGTATGCGACTCGCCTCTTTTGAAGTGGACACCAGTCTCAGCATAGGCGCTTTAACTGATGACACGTCACATGGATCCCGAGAGCACGGGGCTGGCCCCGGTGTCCCTGAAGACTCGTTGCCTTTTCTCAGAATGATCAACAAGTCACTGTCTTCAGAGAAGCGTCAAGCCCTGGTCAGCGTCCTTAGCAAACATGTGTCATTATTTGATTTCGCGCAGAACGCTAACAAAGTTCGCGTTCCAACTACGCGGGCGCGCCACAGAATTGACACGGGGTCCGCGCATCCCATAAGGCAGAAGCCTTACCGCGTGTACGCGTGAGAGCACAAGATCATCGCTGAACAGGTCGACGACATGCTAGCCAAGGGCGTCATCCAAGATTCCCTTGGGCTGCGCCGGTCATCCTCGTGAAAAAGAAAGATGGGTCCTGGAGGTTTTGTGTCGACTACCGGCGTCTCAATTCTGTGACGAAAAAGGATGTGTATCCACTTCCCCGGATCGATGACGTTATTGACTGCCTTCATTCCGCATCCTACTTTTCATCTGTGGACCTCCGATCGGGCTATTGGCAGATACCCATGCATTCAGCTGACAAAGAGAAAACCGCTTTTGTGACCCCAGACGGCTTGTTTGAATTCAACGTCATGCCTTTTGGTTTGTGCAACGCGCCTGCAACATTCGAAAGGTTTATGGACACGGTACTGCGCGGCCTGAAATTGGAGATTTGTTTGTGTTATCTTGACGACGTCGTCATTTTTGGTCGCACCTTTGCAGAGCACAACCATCGACTGGACGTTGTTCTGACGTGCCTTGAACAAGCTGCCCTTACACTCAGTTCAAAGAAATGTCACTTTGGCCAACGAGAGGCGCTAGTACTAGGACATCTGGTGGACACGCACGGGGTACGACCAGACCCACAGAAAGTCGCTGCAGTTAGCGGCTTTAAACAACCGCAGTCACAACGCGAGCTGAGGAGCTTCTTGGGTCTTTGCTCGTACTTCCGACGTTTTGTGCCCAACTTTGCCGATACTGCCTACCCCCTGACTTCATTGCTGCGCAAGGATAACCCTTTCACTTGGACAGCAGATTGCGATTACTCGTTTCGTCAACTGAAGTTCCTGCTCTCTTCTGGACCCGTACTTCGTCATTTTGACCCCTCTGCCTCAACAGAATTGCACACCGACGCGAGTGGAATCGGCCTCGGCGCCGTCCTCGTGCAGCACTTTGGTGACGCCGAGCATGCCATTGCATACGCCAGCCGTTCGTTGAGCAAGGCCGAACAAAATTACACCGTCACTGAGCAAGAGTGTCTCGCCGTCGTCTTTGCAGTCCAGAAGTTCCGGCCATATCTCTACGGGCGCCGCTTCACGATCGTTACGGACCACCATTCACTATGTTGGTTGGTTGGTCTCCGCGACCCGTCTGGCCGCCTTGCTCGATGGGCGCTACGTTTACAGGAATTTGACTTTGCAGTCCGTTACAAGAGTGGCAGATATCATGCGGACGCCGATTGTCTTTCGAGGCTCCCTCTACCAACAAGTGAGTGTGACGCCGACAATTTCGATGAGTTTCTGGCCGCCATCGACGACATTCTTTTTCCTGACCTGGCCACCTTCCGGGAAGAGCAGCGTGACGACCGCAGCCTGGATGCCCTCTTCGCCTCAGCTGCTCAGCCAACAGGCAACAATGGCTTTGTCATCCAAAATGGCCTGCTCTACAAGAAGAATTATGCGGCTGATGGTGCCCGCCTCCTCTTAGTGGTCTCTAAAAATTTAAGAACCCACGTGCTCCGTGCTATGCACGACGACTCGACCGCTGGGCACCTGGGTTTCACCAGAACATACCACCGCATTCAGGGCCGATCCTACTGGACCAGTATGCGACGGGATATAGAGAAGTATGTGGCCAGTTGTAACAAGTGCCAGCAATTCAAGCGCCCTAATACTTCTCAGGTCGGACTCCTTCACCCAGTGGCGCCAACATCATCTCCTTTGAGCGAATCTTCTTGGCCCATTCCCGCGCTCAACAAACGACAACCGTTGGATTATAGTCTGCGTCGACCATCTGACGCGTTATGCTGAAACCGCAGCGATGGCAACGGTCACGGCTCTTGATGTTTCGAGCTTCCTCCTATCCTCCGTTATACTCCGTCATGGACCCCCTCGTGTTATTGTGAGTGATCGCGGTCGCCAGTTCGTGGCCGACGTAGTCGAAGAGCTATTGCGTCTCTGTGCTTGCCAGTTTCGCCACGCGACCCCGTATCACCCACAGACAAATGGTCTCGTCGAGCGCACTAACAGAACTTTGACCAACATGCTTTCGATGTACGTGGATTGCAGGCACAAAAATTGGGATGACATCTTGCCTTTTATCCCATACGCCTAAAACACCGCAAAGCATGAAGCTACAGGCTACAGCCCTTTCTATCTTCTTTATGTTAGACCACCCCGCAACTTCCTTGACACCATTCTACCTTTTACTCCTCATGCGGACTCTTCTATTGCCCAGACTCTCTGCCGCGCTGAGGAAGCACGCCGCATAGCTCAGCTCCGTACGTTGGCATCCCAGGACCACTCCAAGATCCGCTACGATTCAAGACATAAGAATATGTCATACGATAAAGGGGACATTGTATGGCTTTGGACACCACTTCGCAAGCGCGGCCTGTGCTAGAAGTTTCTGACTCGTTACACCGGGCCTTTCGTCATCACCGATCGCCTAAGTGATGTAACCTACTCGATTGCTCGTCTCGTGTCTAATGGCTACCGGTCTAAGAAGACGCAGCTTGTTCATGTCGCTCGCCTGAAACGCTGTCATCCACGTGACTCCGAGTGGACGTAACAGTTACTCGCCCAGCGGGCTTCGTCTGTGAAGGGAGGAGTGTTACGCAAAAGCTACGGCAAGGACGGAGGAAGAGAAGAACGAAGTGCGCTTGTCTTGGTAGCGGCTCGGTGTCGGCGCGGCCACTTATCATCAATTCATCTCTTAAATAAACGCACCCCATCGTAACAATATGTACTGACCATCAACCGGCTCACTTGCAACTCCTGCAGACACTAGCGCCAGAGTTCACTCTAGTGACAATTGCATGAAACTCATGGTTTCACTTTGGGTGGATGTGTGTCAGCACCTAGCGGCTTTCTTACAATATATCGCGCCTGAGTCTCGTGGGCCTACAAGTAGGTGGCGGGGAGCGTACATAAGGTTGCGTATTCACATATGAAAGCGAAGCTTTCCACGCCTCAGTGATTGGTCAGTGAGCACCGAAAACGCACTGCAAGAAAGCCAACTTGCGCAATAGAACAACGGCTGCGCATCTGCACACACAATACAACAACGGCGCACGATGCTACGTATCGTAGAACACTACAGTCTACATTCGCAATTGCACCAATAAGAACAATGAGAACTGCAACGCCACGCTACTCGGATGAACTGGTATATATGTGCATTGCATTACGCGCGTCACGCAATGCATTCCCGGCCGTCACTATGGGTAGGCAGTGGGTGCAGCGCACGGCAGAAGAGGCTGTCGTACGCGAGCGTAAGCGCGAGCGCGATCGTGCCCGTAAGACCGATCCCGTATATCGGCAACGGCAGAGCCTCTGACCGTCTACCACAGCGATCATAAGGCAATACTGTGCAAGTGTAGAATCGTCCGTCAAAGTGTGAGTGTGTGCGTGTAATCAACGGCTACGTGATCTAAAATAAAGGCTTTGGAACTTAGCGAAATGTGTCTTCATCCAACTTCAACGTTTGAGAAACGCAATCCTAAACAAGCAATCAAATCACATACGCATCGCATCGGGTCACTCAGCATTTCTTGGGTTCGTTGAGTGGTCGTTGGCTTTGGACTTTGATTCAGTTTGCATGGGAGAAAGCTTAGCGTTCACCATCTTTCTTTAAGAAAGGGGATTTGTTTTTCAAGCCTACATGGCTCTACGGGACTTTGTGACAGGAAACCGCAAGAACCGAACGGAATGGAGCAGACAATTACTCCGGGCACCTAGCCAAATTATGCTACGCATTTGAAAAGATTAGGTCGGAATTGCAGGCATGCTGTATCGTTCTAATGCCAAGTATCTTTTTGAAGTGAATGCCTGGTGTGTCAGGCGGGTCATTCTAACCGAGACTATAGTGTCGGTGCCCAACACTGCGTCGGAAGAGGTGTGACCACGTCAGCGTAAATGTAAGTGGAAAGGGCATAAAGCTTAAGGTGAGGAACGCGTTCAGGAAATACTGGGCGGCCTTCCGTCTGGCCAGCATCTTGTAGATTTCATAGGCGTTATGCGACGCGGCATAGGCGCGGTAAACAGGATCACTTGCGCGTGCGCCAGTTTCCCTTGCGCCATAGATGCCAGATTGAAATGGGAAGATATAGACCATTTGACTTACCGCTTCACGAAAGCATTGATTCAGATATATTTCCAGATGTGCAGTGAATCTTCGTAATATATTTCTCGACGCTGATTTGTATGTGCTATGAGGCATAAGCCAGTCTCGTGATCCTGCACTATTTGTGCCAGTGGAAGAAAATGAAGCGCCAAGTGTTCGACTCGAGACGATCAGTTTTTTTCCTTAAGGCATTTATCAACAGTTTAATAAGGTACGGACATAGGCACTGCAGTGTCAAAGTCGTGTCACAAAGAACAATATATTAAAACGAGAAAGCCAGCAACAAGTTACTAATTATGTGTTCTTCAAAAGGCTGCATTGTGCCACGCACCCACAGGAGCCATTTCTTCATCATGCTTTTCTTTTCGTGACCGGCCTCCTCCTGGTATTCGCTTTGGACCGTAAGATCTTTACACCGGGAAGAGGGGGGTGGGGGAGGAGAGGAAGGTAGGCGGTGACTCTAAATGGCGTGTGAGTAGTAGCGCAGCAAGATTGGGTGAAGCAAGAAGTTTTGTCATACGTGTTTCAAGGCGGGTCATTCGAACCGAGACTATACAGTCGGTGCCCAACACTGCGTCGGAAGAAGTGTGACCACGTCAGCGTAAATGTAAGTGGAAAGGGCACAAAGCTTAAGGTGAGAAACGCGTTCAGGAAATACTGGGCGGCCTTCCGTCTGGTCAGCGTCTTGTAGATTTCATAGGCGGTATGCGACGTGGCATAGGCGCGGCAAGTCCCTTTCGCGCCGACAGAAATCTCGGCCCAGCTGTGCGTCGCCGAGCTACGCAACCTCATCGCATTGCACACATTCGTCGGGCGGAGGCTCGCCGCGGCATGCGTGTGCTTCGCCTTCCCTCTCCCCAGCCGAGGAGAAGCAAGTGTTCACTTAACCGTGACGTATGCTAGGAAGCTCTGAGCAGCCGGTGCGCCGACAGACGTGTCGTCTCTCTCGTCTAGTGAAGACGCGTGCGTAGCTGGGTGCACAGAAGGACAGCACAGCTGACCGAACATAGGCAGGACTCCGGAAGAACAAGTCGCCTACAAGGAAGCTCGGCGCACGGCTTAGCGGGACTACAATCGGCGAAGGAGAGCCGATCCTGCTCATCGCTCCGGGGCCGCCGCCGACAAACGCCGTCGCCGAGCCGAGGATCCTGAGTTTCCGGGCAGGGACAACGAACACTGCTGGCTGAATGCTCGGCGCCGTCGCGAATCAGTTCCGGGCCTGCGCGTCAACGAGAACTTCCAACGCCAAGCCCGCAAATCCATGGGAACTTGGTGAAACTTAGCAATCCTTAGCAAATCTTGGCGACACGTAGTATGAGCACAGTTACTCTATGCATAACCTCGTAAGATTTACCAAAGCCTAGCAACGCTTGGTATTAGCCTAGACAAGCCATGCATAACACCGCAAAACTTAGAAAAACGTAGCAATACTTAGTATGAAACTAGCCGAGCCATGTATAACCTCGCAAAACTTAGCAAAACCTAGCAACACTTGCCAAAAGTCGCAACTAGCTCCGATGTCACCCAGCCTTGCACCACTAATGCAAACTGTCCACATTTTTTATGACTAAGAATGGGGGGGGGGGGGGGGGGGGGGCGCAGGCTACGGCGTAGAATATATAGCATTCTATACCTGCTATCAGTATGGGTACAATCAGAACGGAAACAACTTGCAGCATATCAAAGCAGAAGCAGCTGCTTGGGAAACATAACAAACGCGATAATTACACCAATACAAGGATGTAGAGTACGATTCTCATCGAAAAACATTGGTTGGGGTTGAAAACAATTACTTCTACACCTTAGCATATTGGAGCATTTGCAATATTTGCGCATTTGCAATAATAAGATGTACAATTGTGAAAGCGTGTGATTACAAAAAAATTCCGCACAGGGCAGTAAATAAATTATGCAATATATTTGGAGGCACGGCAATTGCGCCCCTTTCAAAGACGTAGGATGGGAGCTAACGTGAGTCGTGGGCCGGATGAAAGTGGGACGCCTAATGCTTTGATTTCCATATTTCAGTGAACTGTGGTGGCAAGCCCGATGAGCCGAAATTAAGCAGATAACTGCGTTCATAAGATAAATTAGCCGACTGTTCCACGACTTCCAATTTTTCATTCTGGAGAAAATGTGTTTGCAAGCGCAAGTAGTGTCATGGCCGAAAATTGACACGTACCCACGGGAAACTTGCTTTAAGTTTGGAGATTGTTCATAGCCCATTAATTATTTAAAAAATCATTAGATTTTAAAGCAAAGCGTTTTTTATTGCGATAGCAATTATATGGACACTCCAAAGCAGATTTCTGCCGTCGGCGTCGCCGTCGCCGTCGCCGTCGCCGTCGCCGTCGCCGTCGCCGTCGCCGTGAGGTTCCGTATGACGTCAATGGAGATGAAATCGTCGCCGCGCGCCGCCGAACGCTGTATGTGCAAGTGAAAGGGCGCGAGGGACGCGCGCTTTCACGGGGAGTGAACGCACGGCGGAGAACAAACGCGCGTTCTGTGCCGTGCTCCATTAAGGGCTGCAGAAGTAGGCGTCTCTTTCCTCCTTTACAATCACCATATATGTAGAGAAAACGCGCTTTCTTCCGACGCGCGAGAGGCCGTGGAGGAGGGGGGGGGAGGGGGAGGGAAGGGAGGCGACGTTTAGCTGCGGCACCAAGTGCCTATTTATACCAGAGGCTCCGGCAACAGTCACCAACGCCGCACGCATTTTGTGCGAACGCGGGCAAAACGCCGACGGCGTCGACAACAGTGCTGTGTGTTGCCGGTGCAGCTGCATGTCCAAGTTTGTACAGCGGATAAAACTACTATCCTTACTCCGTATAGCTCTCTACTAAGTTGCTATCGCAATTGATGCTTCGCCTTTCGGGTGAAACTGCGACAACTTTTTCAGTCACTTCGTCATTGTTGTTCATTGAAGCCAGAAGTTCATAGGCTTCCGCTTAGAGAATATTCTGGGGATATTCTTCGGCATAGAGGCATGGTGAAGTGTCTAAACTCGCTTCCAAAATATCCAAACACCTCCTGATGTGCAACATATAACAATAAAAAATATATTACAGTACTGAGGCATTACGCGAAATTACACATATATCGTAATATTTGTCGTTTGCAAAAAAAATGAGGGAGAAATAAACGTTCAACACTTCGCTACGAAACTCTTTCCATCATCGACGAATATCAGTGTCTAAGGTTAGTAATCGTTTAGTACCTACAGTACTGAAATATTTTCATCTGTGTACGTGACAATTATATGTAACCGAGGCATTGCAGGTGGTGCGAAAGACTATTGTTTCAAAGTATTTCCTTTTCTTTTCTACATTTGTATCTATGCAATGAGAAAAGAAATACGAGGTAAACGCATACAGCGTAGACACAGATAACATATGTTAATTTCCAACCGGTGGGTAATGTCTGTTGTCATCTTGGTTCTCTTACCGTTTCATCTTCTGCACTCAATATAGTGAACTATACAGGCAGCCAAACGAAGGATCCCTCTAGAAGGATCCCGGTTAGGGTTACTTTTTGTGTCGTACTGTAGCTGTAATTTAGAACATGAACTCAATGTTCCCCTCAAGGTACTTGGCTCGGGTAACAGTCAGTCTGCATACCTTCCTCTTATTCTTTCTTCCCCATCTTTTTTTAACCTGAAGGGCAGTATATGTCAGTAATACGTCACTGGCCATTGTCAAAAACGCAAGTTGTTTTGACGCGATAGTTGCCGGTATAGCCTATACTATACAGCGTATACTTGTACTTAAGTTTTTATCCGAACCATCGATTACGTCATAAGGGGACCGTGGCGTTTCGGCGCAAGTGAACCAAGCAGCGGGTTGCAGCATCTGTGGAAGTGGCGTATAATTTTGCTCGGGCGACTACACTACGGTGGCGCCCCCCAGAGCAGCGCCAGCGTGAGCGTCAGGGCGAGCAGCGCGCGCGCCGCTGCGCCGGGCGTGGCGGCCGAGTGCGTCGAGGCGGCGGCGTTCCACAGTCCCGTGCATTCGATGCCGAACCGCTGGAAGGACTCTCGCACGGCGCCGATCACGTACTGGCGCGCGTTCTTCTCCCGGCTGCAGTGAGTCGCCTTCAACGCGGCCACGGCGCAGTCCTTGAACACCTGCGACGACACAGACGACAGGCCGCGGTAAATTAACCCGCAGGTTATGTCGGAGAACGACAGAATCGTGGAGGGAGGTAACAGGGGGAGGAGCGTTGCGCAACACCGTTGAAGCCAAGTGTACTGGCCCAACACGTGATCGTCAAGCGAGAACACGCGGTGGGTTTTTAGCGTTCCCGTTCGACAGGCAGAGCTACGGTAGGCCAGCCGAACGAGCGTGCATCGATTAAAAAAAAATGTCACAGTTTCGCCCTAAGGGCGAAGCAATGAATGCGATAGCAACACAGCTATGTCATACGAAGTAAGGTGAGCGGCTTTGGTAGCAATATGAATTGTAGTAAACATGAGCTGATTAAGTAAGCAGGTGTGCTGCGGCGTAAGTAGACCGACATGAAGAGAGACTGGATGACCACGAGAAGGCGCGTGTGAAACGGTGGTGTTGATGAGAAGCGCTTCCCGTGGGCAGCGCGTGCGAAGGGACACACCTGTAGCGCTGCACTGCCGATCCGGGCAGCATTGCATGTGTAGCGTGCGTTGGAAAATGTGGCCCGACTATTACTGATTGAACAAGCGTGGTGTGAGCGCGCACAAACAAACATGAATAGATCACACTGAATGACTGCAGACAACGACTGTCAAAACGCTGGCAGCAAGCGCATACGCCGCACCAACGGGCGAAGGTACGTGCGGTCTATCGCTTCAACGGAAACTGAGCGGCGAATGCACGGCGCATAAAGGTCAGAGCCGTGTGGAGATAAGCGACGGTGCGAGCGAGCGACGAGCGCGGTTGTTGGCAGCGTAGAAGTGCGCCCCCCCCCCCCCCCCCACTTCCTCCGGCGCTGGCTTCCCGCTTCCTTGCTTGCGCGTGGGAGAGATCAGAGACTGTGCGGACGAGCGACGAGCGCGGTTGTTGGCAGAGAAGTCCCCCCCCCCCCCCCTCCTGCTCCCTCCGGCGCTGGCTTTCCGCTTCCTTGCTTGCGCGTGGGAGATTGAGTGCGTTCGCTCTGCGTGATAGCGCGCGTCCTCGCACGCTTCCGCTGGGGCATACGGCGCGCGGCGAAGATTTTATCTATACGGAACCTCACGGCGACGGCGACGCCGACGGCAGAAATCCGGTTGAAGTGTCCATATAATGGCTATCGCAATAAAACTACCGGTAACCAAACATTCTCGGCCAATAATGCTCAGTATCACGGGTCACGTGTTGGGCCGATGCTGAGATACCGAGGGCTTGCTTTCCAACGCTGGCTGCCTGGCTTCATGCTCTCTCCCAGTTTATTTCCTTCCTGTATGGACGGAATTACCTGCAAAAATTACTACACGGAAGTGTGGCACTGGTGTCTACGGGAGCTGGATCATGAAAAAAATTTAATTCAGGCAGAAACCACCCTTAGGGCTTGTTTATCATCGTTAATTATTTATTATTACTTATTACTATTTATTATAGCTCAAAAGCCTCGATGTGAGGCATAACGTGAGGGTTGGGCAGTCATGAGTTACATGATAAAGTGTTCTTCAATGGCAGACGAATTGGAGGTGATCTGTCAGGAGTCACTTACGACTCTTTACGTCTGGGAATGCGAAAGCATTGTAGTCCTTTTCTACTCTGCCAACAACCGCGCTCGTCGCTCGCTCGCACCGTCGCTTATCTCCACACGGCTCTGACATTTATGCGATGTGCATTCGCCGCTCAGTTTCCGTTGAAGCGATAGACCGTGCGTACCTTCGCCCGCGGCGGCGTATATGCGCTTGCTGCCAGCGTTTTGACAGTCGTTGTCTGCAGTCATTCAGTGTGATCTATCCATGTTTGTTTGTGCGCGCTGACACCACAGTTAGTAATAGTCGGGCCACATTTTCCAACGCACGCTACACATGCAATGCTGCCCGGGTCGGCAGTGCAGCGCTACAGGTGTGTCCCTTCGCACGCGCTGCCCACGGGAAGCGCTTCTCATCAACACCACCGTTTCACACGCGCCTTCTCGTGGTCATCGAGTCTCTCTTCATGTCGGTCTACTTACGCCGCAGCACACCTGCTTACTTAATCAGCTCATGTTTACTACAATTCATATCGCTACCAAAGCCGCTCACCTTACTTCGTATGACATTGCTGTGTTGCTATCGCATTCATTGCTTCGCCCTTAGGGCGAAACTGTGACATTTTTATTGCCTCTTCCTTTGACCATCCCACTGCTGCTGTAGCTGTCCTGTGCGCCGCTTAGATAGGGGTTTCAGAGCGTGCATATACATGACAGCAGCATGGAAAAGGAGAAAAGTGATGCGAGAAACTCGTTTCGAAATTTCCATCGCGTGGCGTGTGAACAATTCCCTCTGGAGCTTCCTGGACGTTGTCGCTGTACCTTGTTGACAGCTCCAATTATCCGTGACTCCCCACAAAATTTTGCGTTGCTCACCTTTCTATTAAAGTGCAACAGTTCAGAGGTAGTTCAGAGGCAGAGAAGGGGTAGAACCGACGCTGTCACGAAACGAGTGAATGACAGCCTTGCCACTATTCGCTCGCAGCTAGCATGCATGGAGGGGTGGGCGGGGGAGCGTATAGGCAACGTGAGAAGGCGGGGAAGCGCTGCTTCTTGGCGTGACAGTGGTTGCAGACGAATGTGATAAACTTAAGTTCAAGTTACGATACGGTACGTTTCTGCTATTTCTGAAAAATAACAACGCTGTAAGTTGAAGCAGCGCGAAGAAGACGAGGACAGGGACAAAAAAAAAAAAAAACACTACAGGATGAACGCTGATCTTCGCACTGCTTCAAATTATACTCAAGATGGGCCAACTCGCCCAAATCAAGTTGTTCCTAAAACACCATGAAAAGTTGTCAAGCCGACAACTGACGCATGGCGTGCCGACGCAAAGCAGCGTTAAAGCATCGTAGCGTCTAGGCGACGCTACGGAACTGGTCGCACGTCAAATCAACACTTGCGTGCCCGCCGCGTTAGCTTTGCGGCTATGGCACTGCTGAAGGTCGCGGGTTCAATTCCGAGGTGCACTTATATTGTTACGGGCCGCCTCCTTGCTTTAAGGAAGAAGACGACGATCGCCGAAAAACGCTGCGCGTGTTCAGCCATCTTGGCCATCTCTGCCAACAATCCCTGTAGATAAATACTATCCCTTTTTCGTCTATTTGACGCCCCGTCACACATTGGTGGGAGGTGCTGGGTATTCTCGCCAGACGACGGAGCTCCGAAGCGGTCGGCGCTGCGGTGCGACCACCATGGCACACCAACCGGAATCTGCTTCTGCGCCGCGGACACCGATTGTAGTCGTCCAACCCCGAGACCCTGGAATGTTCAACGGCACCGACGGTATCGACGTTGAGGAATGGCTCACGCTATACGAACGGGTGAGCGATTCCAACCACTGGGACCTGACAGTCATGCTGGCCAATGTGGTGTTTTATCTTAGTGGAACGGCGAAGTTGTGGTATGACAATCACGACGCCGACTTCGGAAGCTGGGATACATTCAAACAAAAGCTCCGTGACCTATTCGGTCAGGCATCCAGTGGGAAAATCGCTGCGAAGCAACAGCTGTGAACTCGCGCCCAGACGTCCACGGAATCATATTTGTCTTACATGCAGGATGTGCTGGCGCTGTGCTGTAAAGCTGACAGTAACATGCCAGAGTCTGACAAGGTTGGCCACGTCCTGAAAGGGATAGCAGACGACGCATTGAATCTGCTCATGTGCAGAATTGTGCTGCCGTCGATGCCATGATCGAGGAGTGTCAGCGCTTCGAGCAAGCTAAGAGCCGCCGTATTGAACGACCATTCGCTCGGCTTCCCAACACCGCTGCAACGTCTTCGTGTGAAGAGCGGCCGCCATCTAACCTTTCACCGCCGTTGGCCGAATTGACGAGGATTGTCCGTCGTGAAATCGAGGCAATGGCTCCCGCTAGCATCTTTACCAACTCTAACGCCGGCGACTCGAGCACACCAGCGGTTTCGCTAGTCCAAGCCATCGTGCGAAACGAACTCGCGAATCTCGGGGTTCACGCTGCTTGTGCCGTTGTCAGCCCTACATCCGCTTCCGGGGCCCCGACATCGTTCCCTCGATATGCGCGGTTCGCTCCACGATCGCGAAACCCTGCTGATTGGCGAACTGAAGACGATCGGCCTATCTGCTTTCACTGCCGCCGTGTCGGGCACGTTGCTCGCTACTGTCACAACCGCTGGTCGTTCCCACAACGTACTCCATCCTTTGGCCATGCTCGCCGCCTTGATCGCAGCCCTTTTGAGCCACTTTCTGCAGCACACCCCTACAATTCTGACGTTGCCACGACATGGTCCAGCCGCTCGCCATCACCTAGAGGTCACCAGTCGCGTTCGCAACCGTACCGCCGTCCGTCCTCCCGCTCCCCGCCACCTCGCCGCGCCCCGTCGCCGAGCAACCGTGGCTCCTTCACTCCGGAAAACTAAACGATGCAGCGCCCGGAGGAAACGCTGCATCTACGACTCTGCCCGAAAACCCTTTAGTTACTCTGCCGACACGACGCTGTGTGTTGGACGTTGACGTTGATGGCGTGACGATTTCTGCACTTGTCGACACCGGGGCTTATATTTCCGTCATGAGCTCTGGTCTTCGCCGTCGCCTAAAGAAGGTGGTCACACCTGCTGTTTCCCACGTTGTAAGAGTGGCCGATGGAGGAACTCCCACCATCCTTGGCATGTGCATCGCCCGCGTCACAATCGCCAGTCACCCAACTACTATTTTATTTGCCGTTCTTGAACAATGTCCGTACGACGTTATTCCTGGTCTGGACTTCTCGCGACTCATTCTGCCCTAATTGACCTGTGCAACTGGCCTCCTGCAGCTCGAACTACCTCACCTAGCCGATGCCCCAACCACCCCTTCGGCACGTCTCTGCTCTCTCGACTATGTGCGCATGCCCCCGCAAGCCGCCATATATATCGCCATGGTCTCGAACCCTCCTGTCGCTGATGGCGATTACGTGCTATCCCCGGTAACGGACGTTCTGCTCGCCAAGAACGTCGCCATGCCTAACACCCTCGTGACCGTCACCGGCAACCGCATCGCCATTCCTATTTTAAACTTCAGCGCCTCTCCTCAACTGATTCCGGCTGGCATGTCACTCGCCGCCATCACTGCTGCCGAAGACTGCGAGATTTGTGCGTTGGATCCCACCCGTTCCTCTAGTTCGTCCTTCCTTTGCACCACAACCAGTTCGCCGCGCGATGTCTTTGTCAGAATGATCCCTGATGACCTTCCTCCTGATCAAGCTACTGACCTTCGCCGCCTCCTGGAGTCTTACCACGACATTTTCGACTTCGACGATCGTTCTCTGAGCCAAACGTCTGTTGTCCAACATCGCATCGACACGGGGAACGCGAGCCCTATCCGTCGCCGTCCCTATCGTGTCTCCCTCGCCGAACGTCGTGTGATCCAAGGCGAAGTTGACAAAATGCTCACAAAAGGCGTTATCGAAGCTTCTTCCAGTCCGTGGGCGTCCCCTGTGGTGCTAGTAAAAAAGAAAGACGGCAGCTGGCGCTTTTGTGTTGACTACCGACACTTGAACAACATCACACGCAAGGACGTCTACCCTCTGCCCCGAATCGATGACGCCTTGGACTGCCTCCACGGCGCCACGTACTTTTCCTCCATCGACCTACGCTCCGGATACTGGCAGATTACCGTTGATGCCATGGACCGTGAAAAGACTGCGTTCGTCACACCGGATGGACTTTACCAATTCAAGGTTATGCCTTTTGGATTGTGTAATGCCCCCGCGACCTTCGAGCAAATGATGGATTCTCTCCTTCGGGGCTATAAGTGGTCTACGTGTTTATGTTATCTAGATGACGTGATTGTATTTTCGCCTACTTTTGAGGACCACCTAGCCCGCCTGTCGGCCATTCTTGATGTGTTTCGCCGCGCTGGCCTACAACTCAACTCCTCCAAGTGTCGTTTCGCTCGGCGTCACATCACCGTTCTCGGACACCTTGTTAGTGCTAGCGGTGTCCAACCTGACCCCGACAAGGTGCGTGCCGTCCGAGACTTTCCTGTTCCTCGCTCAGTTAGCGATGTACGGAGCTTTGTCGGCTTGTGTTCCTACTTCCGCCGCTTCGTCAGGAATTTTGCCGACATTGCCCGGCCGCTTACTGACCTACTCAAGAAGGACATCTCTTTTTCCTGGGGCCGTGCACAAGCTGCCGCATTCACCACCTTTGTCAGTTTACTGACTTCACCGCCTATTTTGGCGCATTATGACCCGTCGGCCCCTACAGAAGTTCGCACCGACGCTAGTGGCCACGGCATAGGTGCAGTACTCGCCCAACGCCAGAACGACCAGGACCGTGGCATTGCCTACGCCAGCCGTCTTCTCTCGTCGTCGGAGCGGAATTATTCATA
>NC_051164.1:120608845-120639842 GCF_013339745.2 Dermacentor silvarum
GATATATTTATTCGACTTTTCGCGATATGAGCCATGCTGATGATGTGGGTATAATTGATGCATTTAGCGCTTCCTTTAGCCAGTTTGAATAGATTAGTCTTTTTGACGATGTCGATACTTTAACTACATTTTTTAGTGACCTAGTTACCTTGTGCATCACGTGTTTTGTACTGTTAAAACGGAAAAGACGAATTCAGAGCTGCCTTGGATTGGAGCTGCCAATGGTATTTTCATCCATTTCTTGTCGTGTTCCGAGAACCCGATATATTTATTCGACTTTTCGCGATATGAGCCATGCTGATGATGTGGGTATAATTGATGCATTTAGCGCTTCCTTTAGCCAGTTTGAATAGATTAGTCTTTTTGACGATGTCGATACTTTAACTACATTTTTTAGTGACCTAGTTACCTTGTGCATCACGTGTTTTGTACTGTTAAAACGGAAAAGACGAATTCAGAGCTGCCTTGGATTGGAGCTGCCAATGGTATTTTCATCCATTTCTTGTCGTGTTCCGAGAACCCGATATATTTATTCGACTTTTCGCGATATGAGCCATGCTGATGATGTGGGTATAATTGATGCATTTAGCGCTTCCTTTAGCCAGTTTGAATAGATTAGTCTTTTTGACGATGTCGATACTTTAACTACATTTTTTAGTGACCTAGTTACCTTGTGCATCACGTGTTTTGTACTGTTAAAACGGAAAAGACGAATTCAGAGCTGCCTTGGATTGGAGCTGCCAATGGTATTTTCATCCATTTCTTGTCGTGTTCCGAGAACCCGATATATTTATTCGACTTTTCGCGATATGAGCCATGCTGATGATGTGGGTATAATTGATGCATTTAGCGCTTCCTTTAGCCAGTTTGAATAGATTAGTCTTTTTGACGATGTCGATACTTTAACTACATTTTTTAGTGACCTAGTTACCTTGTGCATCACGTGTTTTGTACTGTTAAAACGGAAAAGACGAATTCAGAGCTGCCTTGGATTGGAGCTGCCAATGGTATTTTCATCCATTTCTTGTCGTGTTCCGAGAACCCGATATATTTATTCGACTTTTCGCGATATGAGCCATGCTGATGATGTGGGTATAATTGATGCATTTAGCGCTTCCTTTAGCCAGTTTGAATAGATTAGTCTTTTTGACGATGTCGATACTTTAACTACATTTTTTAGTGACCTAGTTACCTTGTGCATCACGTGTTTTGTACTGTTAAAACGGAAAAGACGAATTCAGAGCTGCCTTGGATTGGAGCTGCCAATGGTATTTTCATCCATTTCTTGTCGTGTTCCGAGAACCCGATATATTTATTCGACTTTTCGCGATATGAGCCATGCTGATGATGTGGGTATAATTGATGCATTTAGCGCTTCCTTTAGCCAGTTTGAATAGATTAGTCTTTTTGACGATGTCGATACTTTAACTACATTTTTTAGTGACCTAGTTACCTTGTGCATCACGTGTTTTGTACTGTTAAAACGGAAAAGACGAATTCAGAGCTGCCTTGGATTGGAGCTGCCAATGGTATTTTCATCCATTTCTTGTCGTGTTCCGAGAACCCGATATATTTATTCGACTTTTCGCGATATGAGCCATGCTGATGATGTGGGTATAATTGATGCATTTAGCGCTTCCTTTAGCCAGTTTGAATAGATTAGTCTTTTTGACGATGTCGATACTTTAACTACATTTTTTAGTGACCTAGTTACCTTGTGCATCACGTGTTTTGTACCGTTAAAACGGAAAAGACGAATTCAGAGCTGCCTTGGATCACACGGGAAATTTTGCACTTGTCGCGACGATTTGGGCGCTTGCGGCGTGCTAAACGTACTGGTGATTCTGTTCTTACTGCCCAATTCATTGCTCTTAAGAAGGAACTTCGAAGCAAAACTAATGCTGCTCGGAAGTTTTACTTCCAGGTAACACTTCCAAGTTTGCTTAGAAATTATCCACGTAACTTTTGGAGCTGTGTTCTGCCAAAGGAATCCGCCACTGATACTTTTGAAATAAACAACACAGTTACAAGTGATACTGCTATGATTGCAAACGCATTTAACAGTTACTTTAAAACTGTTTTTATGCTTGATAACTCCGTTGTTCCTCCTTTTATAGAGCGACGCACAGTTCTATTGATGACATTGTTGTTTCGAACCAGGTTGTGCTGAATTTGATTTTGAAACTTGATCCGAAAAAGAAAGGTAGTCCCGACATTATAGATAATGCATTCCTTATTAGATACTCTTTATGGGCTAATCGATATTTAACTGTTATTTTTCAGAAATCTCTCTCGACGTCTCTTGTTCTTTTTGCCTGGAAATCGGCTAAAATTCTTCCCTTATTCAAATCCGGGAATAAGCAGTCCTTGCTGAACTACAGACCCATCTCTATCACATATCATTCTTGTAAAATACTCGAACACACAATTTACAGAGAAATCATTGAATTTCTCGAGTCCGATAATGTTTTATCGGTTGATCAACACGGTTTTCGGCGCGGATTTAGCACCACAACCCAGCTCAGTGAATTCACCCATGACATCATCCAGGCCCTTGATGCAGGTGATCAAATTGACGCAATATTTATAGATTTTTCAAAAGCTTTCGACACTGTGTCACACTGCAGACTGTTGAAAAAGCTCACTGTTGTTCTTAACAACCAAGCATTAAATAGGTGGATTTCTTCTTTTTTATCCAATCGATCACAGTACGTACTCTTTAGGTCTTCTCAATCCTCCACTTGCAGTGTAACGTCTGGTGTACCTCAAGGTTCAATATTAGGTCCGCTTCTGCTTTTGATTTCCATAAATGATCTGCCAAGCACTATTCCTGTTAAAATCCGCATGTACGCAGATGATTGTGTTTTGTGCCATACGGTTAAAACTCCTCATGATCACATTATCCTTAATGATTCATTTGTATTATATCAATCATGGTGTGAGACTTGGCAGATGCAAATCAATTAAAAAAAACTGTATCTATGTCATTTACCAAACGTTCTTTTCCTTCTCGATTTACCTATTCGTTTATAGGCTGCCCGCTAGGAGATGTTTCACAGTATAAATATCTAGGTCTTCTATTCACTCAGAATTTATCTTGGTCGCATCACATCCAACTCATGTGCAACCCTGCGCTTATAACGTTAGGCTACTTGCAACGCACATTACGTTCAGCCCCACTTAGCACACGACTCCTCACTTACAAAACACTGGTTCATCCAATTCTGGAGTATGGCTCTGTCGTATGGAACCCGCCACAATATATCTGACATCAAGAAAATTGAATCTGTCCAAAAGAAAGCTGTACGCGTCACTTATCGTCGCTTTGACAGGTATTTCTCACCAAGTTCCCACCTTCTTAGTCTTCAACTTACCGGTCTCTCTTGCCGTCGTCACGTCGAATCTTTGAAGTTTTTTATGCTCTAATTAACTCCCCACGATTCCCCCTACTTGGCAAATACATCGCACCCGCTAGACCTACAACCACCGTACATCACCATCAGTTGAACATGACCACTTTTCACCATCATACGGATGCGTTTAAATACAGTTTTTTCGTGTGCACTATAGAATTGTGGAATGTTCTGCCTGGTTACGTGAGATACTTACCACTCGATGAATTTTTATTGTATATTACTAATCATTGATGTTCAGTGCTCTTTGTTATGCTTTTCTATGTATTGTATTCCCCCACTCCTTCGATAGTCCTTCGGGGCTGCAGTAAGTTGAAATAAAATAAATAAATAAATAATGAAAGCCGGCGCTTTTACACGCACATTAGATTTCGATGATCGACGAGTGTTGTCGCCGCTATCATTGTGTTTTGAGTGTCACTTGCTTTTACGGGAACAAGTCTGCCCAATAAAGATTTAGTCTCGTGATACAGATTAATTGCTACTGTGTTCTTCACCGTCACTACAGCGTGACATCTGATGGAGGTGCTTGAGTGTTCATGTACCAGACGCCCCCGCAAAGCAGAACCGCGAAGACAACATAAACGCCGCCCCGGTGATCAAGCAAGCCTCCGACTACAAAGCTTGTCCCCGGAGTACTGACTTCTGTCCGAGAATGCCAGAAAGACCAAGGCGAAATCAACAGCCGTGATGACCGCCAGAGTTTCGCCATCAAAGATTGTGCTGCAACAGCCTAGGAAGCCAGTTGTTTTCCGTGATTCATGGTTAAAAGATCCCGAAAGCTGGCTTGAGACGTTTGAAATAATCGCCTCTTTCAAGAATTACTGGAACTGTAAGGACATGTTGCGCACTTATACTTCTCATTGGAAGGTGCCGCCAGCATTTTGTTTGAGGATCGGGGTACTACTCGCTCTACTTTGAACCATTTCGAAGCAGCTTCCTAAAGACCTTTACAAGTGTCATCCGAACATAAGGAGCCGAAGTTCGGCTCAAAGGTACCTAAACAAAATATCAGCATCTTTAGGGAAGTGATGACACTTTCGCAGCGTTTCGCCGACCCTGAAATGTCAGAGGAGAAGAAAGTTCGTTTCCTCCTGCGAGGTGTAAAGCAAGAACTCTTCGCTGGACTGGTGCGCAACCTGCCCGAGACCGTAGCAGATATTTTCTGACAGGTCCCAACGATTGAGAAGACGAAGTAAATGCGCACCAAACAATACAATCGGCGCTCGATGCCAGACTGCGCAGAAGTTCAAGCATTCTGCTCCAACGACCAGTGTGAAACAAGATACGAGCAGTTGTGCGCGAAGAAGTACGAAGGATGTTTCCAGAGTTTTCGCCTCAGGTCTCATCAATTGCCCACATCGTCTGGGAAGAAATGCAGCAGTAGCTGGGGTGTTCCTGAACCGCCGCATTTTTTACCGAAAGCAATGATCTACACCGGCGTCTCCCGCCGTCAGGTTTCCGCTCTGTCCCACGGCAATTTCGCCGCCAGCCCACCCACCAGGAAACTAACGCAGCCCTCCGAGAAAGACCGACGTATGTCGCGCCACCGACCACCACCCATTGTGATATAACTGCGGAGAAGCAGGCCATGTCTAGTGGCAATGCCCATACCGTCAGATGGGACTACAAGGATTCACCTTGAACGCGCCATGCCCGTGCCAAGGGTAACGGCCACCGGACCGCTCATTACCTGGCAGTGACTGAGTGGAGACAATCTTCTCGTTCACTGTAGCCTAGCCACTCCATTGGGCCGCAGCGCCGACCGTACACTGTCCCAACTCGTGGCCAGTCAGTTAGCCCCTATCTGAAAAACTAAACACAGCAACAGATGGAGGTGCGGCTGCTCTTTGCCTAAATGCCGAAGACCCTCCGCCACCGATGAGGATGCTTCGAAACTCAACTCGATGATGAAGCAATGACAAGCCACCATTGAGACGAGGCATCAAATCGAAAGCTCCGCCACCTACAGAAGACCTGACTACGAGGCGTAACAACAGCGGGATAATTCGACACACTCATGTCCCGAAGCCGTGACCTAACTGTAATGCTAGACGAAGAACCACTGACCTCGACGTGCTTCTCGACAGCTACGAATTCACAGCTCTTATAGACACAAAATCCGACTATTCTATCATCAGTGGACCATTCACCGCAAAGTTGAACAAAGTGAAGACTGCATCTGACGTGCTTCAAATGCTGACAGCTGGAGGACACCTGAAAACACCGACTGGAATCTGCAAGGCAAGAATTATGGTTCATGACTGGACCTACCCTGCTACCTTCGTTATTCTCCAACAGTGCTCACGAGATGTAATTCTCAGCATGGGCTTGCCTAAGCAACACGGCGCCATCATCGACCCGAAGTGCAAGTGAGTAACGTTATCCGAAGATCAAGCGATAGCACCGGAGAGCTCTCTGAGTTAGCGTGTCTTTAGCGTACTCGAAGATAAGCCAGCATCCCGCCTTGCTCCAGTATCATCATTTGCGTCGGCACCGAAACACCCGGAGATGTAGAAAGCGTCATCGCAGGTGGCCAACATCTATTGCTCGACCGTGAAATTTGCATCGCAAGAGGAATTGCTCGGCTGCATGAAGGAAAAGTGAAAGTAATGCTAACAAATTTGAGCCAGGTGTACAAACACCTCAGCAATGGCACGACGATCGCTTACATCGTGCAAATTGTGGAAATCAGCAATGCGTTCGTCCTCTCCGATTCTGCCGGATCTTTCTCGACGGCCATAGTTCCCGAACCAGCCTTCGGCATGAACCGAGTCTCCCCATGAGTAACCCGCAACAGCTCAAGAGTTGTTTTTCGACGATACAAATACTGCTTTTCGATGTTATCGAGGATTCGACCAACACCCGTTGCTAAGCATCGCATAATAACCGAAGAATAGCTTCAACACAAGATCGAGTAGCCATGAAGCAACAAGTCGATGGAATGCTACGCGACAAAATCATTCAGCCTTCTAAGAGCGCGTGGGCGTCTCCTGTAGTCTTGGTGAAGTTAAAGGGCGGAACACTGCGTTTCTACGCGCATTATTGCCAGCTGAACAAGATTACGAAGAAGGCCGTATACCCGCGCCCAAGGATAGACAATGCATTGGAACGGCTCTGCAACGCTAAGTATTTTTCGTCGATGAGTCTCAAGAGTGGGTGCTGGCCAATAGAAATCAACGAGGGGGATTGTAAGAAGACCGCCTTCAACACGCCGGACGGCAACACCGAGCTCAAAGTCACATCATTCGGGCCGTGCTCAGTACCAGCAACGTTCCAGCGCTTGATTGACACGGTGTTTGCAGGGTTGAAGTGGTAGACATGTTTCGTCTACTTGGATGACGCGTCCTCTTCGCCGGGAATTTCGACGATCACCACAGGCGATTTGGGACCTCACTCGAGGCCATCGAGTTATTAGGGCTCACTCTGAAGCCGGAAAAGTGCTGCTTCGCTTAAGACAGCTGCCATCGCTTTTTTCCACGGGCCGACGACAAGAAGGGTATGCCCAGGCTCATTGATCTGGGTGCCTATTACAGCCGCTTCGTCAGCACTATTCACGTACAGCCGGTGGGTCCCTTACCCATCTCACAAAATTCGACGTCGAGTTTAAGTGAGAGATGCCGCAGGTTGAAGCATTTCTAGAACTGACGCAACGCCTGCAGTGGCCATGGGCGCTTGCACTCTTCGCCGATGACGCTGACACCGAAGCTTAAAACGACGCAAGTAGCGTAGGGCACGGCGCAGGGCTTGGTCAGAGAAAAGGCGGACTAGAAGGGGTCATTGCCTATGCTAACAGGTCGCTATCGAAAGTCGAGTCCTGTTATTCTACGACGGAAAAAGTGTCTTGCCATTATCTGGGCTACCGCTAAATTTTGCCCTGACCTGCGTATAGTCCAGGCCGTTCAAAGTCCTGAAAGGCTACAAAGCATTGTGCTGGCTGGCAAACTTCAAGCATACTTCCGGCCGCCTTGCACAGTAGAATGTCAGACTGCAAGAATTTGAAATCGGAGTGATTTTAAGTTTGGACGGAGACAGTCTGATTCTCATTTTCTGTCTCGCACCCCCATCGACCCGCTGTCGCAAGACGAACAAGACGACGAGACGTTCCTGGGAACAATAGAACAAGCGACTTCAGGCGACTTCCCTGGACAGCAATGAGCTGACCCAAAACTAAGCAGCCTTGTCACGTACTTGGAAGGCAAGGCCGGGTTTGCCTCGACGGTGCTTAAGCATGGACTGCCGTCGTTTTCACAACAGAACCACGTCCTCGTAGAGAACTTCTCCCCAGTCTGTGCAAACTACCTTCTCGTGTTGTCCTCAGCACTGCGGGCAGAGTCCCTGCACGCCCTGCATGGTGATCGGACCGCCGGGGTCCTCGGCTTTTGCCGTGCATTTACATAAAGGTGCACAGCATCACGGGGAAAATATCGCAAGGATACAAAAAATGTACTATTGGCCGTGTCTGACCGCCGATGTCACTCGTTACGTCAAGACATGGCGAGATTGTCAAAGACGCAAGATGCCGCCAACAAGGCCAGCGGGATTGCTACGGCCAATGGAGCCTTCTTGGCGACTATTCCAACAAATTGGAATACTCTTTCTGATGTCAACGTATGAGAATAAGTGAATTGTCGGGGCTACCGATTACCTTACTCACTAGGCCGGAACGAAAGAATTGCCTTAAGGCAGTGTGGCCGAAGTCACAAAATTCTTCGTCGAGATTATCTTGCTACGACGTGGTGCTGCAGAAGTGCTCATTATCGACCGAGGAACAACTTTTACAGTGGAGATTGCCTAAGCGATTCCGCAATACAGTCAGACAAGCCGCAGGAGGACAATTGCCTACCACCCGCATACGAATGGTCTTACGGGGAGACTGAACAAGACCTTCGCCGACATGTAAAGAATGTACGTCAAATTCGGGCGGAAGCCGTGGGATGATGTCCTAGCGTACGTAACATTCGCTTACAACATGACTACAAGAAGCAACACAGATGACGCGGTTCACGCTAGTTTACTGAAGAAACTAGACGTGCCACTCGACACCATGCTGCCACACGTTATCCACGAAAGGAATGTCGACTTCACCGCCTATATACAACGCGCCGAAAAAGCACAACTCGCCCGCCTGCACATCAAGAAGAAAGGTTGGAGAACCGACATTACAATTTTCGACGTACATGCCTGGCGATCCTCTTTGCGTTTCATGGAGGAAGTTGAGTGTAGAATCCTAAACGCCGACGAGGACTAAGTGAGAAACTTCTACGACGCTACTTTGAACCCTACAAGCACATCCAACGTATTGGTGCACTGGTATGTGAAGTCGCACCAGACTGCATTACGCAATCGCAGCGGCGGCGCTCTCAATCTGAAGAAGTCCATGTTGCACGTGTCATTTTACCAGCGCTAACAAACTATGTTTGTTTGTTATTTTTATTTACTGCGTATGCTTTAGTTCCTTGCTATCACGTTTATTGCATCGCAACGATGCTTTGGAACTTACTCGATTGGTATCGTTGATTATTTCTGCTGTGCAAGTTCCCGCCGAACGTTGTGTAATCAAATTGTATGCGTGGCGCGAAAACTATTACACTATCCGGAAGGTATGCGAGCACCAGCGAATGAGCTCGAACCTTCGACGAATAATGTATAAAATTCGACGCGCTAAAACGGCACATAAAATTTTCGACAATCGCCAGCTCTCCTGGCCGCTGTGTTTTGATTATCACTTGCCTTTATTAGGACAAGTTCATGCAATATAGAGTTATTATCGTGATACACAATTCTTGCTAGTATGTTCCTTGCAGTCACTACAGCGTGACAAGCATGCTAATCTGAAACACGAATACTTATGCGATGCGTGGTCATTCCTCATAGTTACAAATAGAAATGTGACCATAGATTTTTTGTGGTTGGGAGAAACTACGTGTTAGAAGAAAAGAAGAGAAACCACACTACGTGTTAGATTAGACGCATCATATGTTTCTTATATCTGAAAGAAGAATGCTTAGCAGTAGTAACGCAGAGAAACATGACGAATATTGTAGGTGTGAGGCGAAGCGATTTCACCCTTCCCCCTGTTCTTTCCCAGCAATTATTGTCGTTCATTCATGGTGCCGTATACACGTAAAATGTTTTTTTTAATCGGGCTTCATTGCATCTTTTAAAATGTCTATGCTACTGGAATTTGTACTACTTAGTGGAATGTTATTGCGTTTTTTCATATTTTCTCGCAAGGTTGCAAGTTATTTGTGTGCTTCAATGCATAAAATGACGTTTTGTTTAGAAAGTAACCGGAGTGCCAATGCATTTCTCTGCAATGTTCGGGAATTAATATCTCGAAACTGATCTCATCCTGAGAATTCATCCTAAGTTGATCCGCCTTGCGAGCTGCACGGCTATAATTTGTAAATTGCAAAATGGGTCATAAGGTACTTAGGTAAAAACTTAATTAGTAATTTTTTGGTAATTTGTCGAGGATGCATTTCTATTTTTCGTGCAAGTAATGTCATCCTCTTCGAATAGACCAACTCATCAACCAGAACTGTCCTATCTGCCACAGGCAACCTTTAAAAGTTTTTGAAAGTGTTCGCTGAAATACCCTGTATATAGCCTACGAATTTAAGGTTCTACCTTTCGGCTTGTGTACAGAGCCAGCCACTTTTCAGCGTCTAATGGACACCGTACTTTCAGGTCTAAAGTGGCAAACGTACTTGGTATACCTCGACGATGTGATCGTTTTTTCCGCTACATTTGAAGAGCATCTAACCCGGCTACAGGCTGTTCTCCAAGCTGTACGCTCGGCTGGCCTCACGCTAAAGCCTGAAAAATGTCATCTTGGCTGTAACGAACTCCATTTCCTCGGCCACGACGTCACTAGTGAAGATGTCCGGCCTGAACTAGACAAAATAGACGCTGTTACTAAATTCCCCCCATCATCTAACAGGGAGGCAGTAAGACGCTTGGGCCTGTGCGCCTATTATCGCCGGTTTATTGCGGCCTTATCACGTATTGACTCACCGTTGACGCGACCAACACGAGAGGATGTTCCCTGTGTTTGGGGCGAACGCGAGCAAATGGCATTTAACGAATTACGTCAGCGTCTGCAAATGCCCCCAGTTCTGGCACACTTTGACCAGGACGCCCCGACAGCATCTCAAACCGACGCGAGCAATGTAGGTCTGGGTGCCGTGCTGGTGCAATGGCGAGATGGCTCCGCGAAAGTGATAGCCTACCCCAGCAGAACTCTTTCGCGCTCAGAAGAAAACAATTCCACTACGGAGAAAGAATGCCTCGCCATTGTGTGGGCTGTTATTAAATTTCGCCCTTATTTGTATGGTCGCTCATTCACCGTCGCCAGTGACCACCATTCTCTGTGCTGGCTGACTAATTTAAAAGACCCCTGCGGCCGATTAGCGCGCTCGAGCCTTAGGCTTCAGGAGTTCAACATGACCGTCGTATACAGGTCAGGGAAAAAGCATGCCGACGCCAACTGCCTCTCTCAGTCACCTATACAGCCTTCTGTCACCAAGGATCAGGACACAGACGCTGCATTCTTGGGAGTCGTCGATACATTTACCATTTCCCAGCAGCAGCGCGACGACCCAGAACTGCTTCCGCTTATTGATTTCTTGGAAGGCCGAGGTAAAGACGTGCCTCGACTGTTTGGACGCAGTCTGGCGTCATTTTGTTTGAAGGACAATGTTCTCTATAAGAAGAACTTTTCTCCGACGGGCAGCACCTACTTACTGGTCGTGCCTGCTTCGCTTCGAAATGAACTTCTCACAGAGTGTCATGATGAGGCCACCTCAGGTCATCTTGGCTCCACGCGGACATTGTCCCGACTGCGGCGGAATTATTATTGGCCGAAGCTCCTAGCCTATGCTAAACATCATGTACGCAATTGTCCTGACTGCCGAAGACGCAAACCACCACCCGACAAGCCAGCTGGTCTACTACATCTTATAGAGGTACCGGGAACGCCCTTTGCCAAAATTGGCATGGATTTTCTTGGACCGTACGTTTCCAACTTCAACTACAGGGAACATATTGTCGCAACGTCAAAAACAGAGGTTGGACAGCCCTGATCAAGAGGGATAGCAATATGGATTATTGTCACCACTGACAACCTTACCCGTTATGCGGAGACAAAATCTACCCAGCACGGAACAGCAGCTGAAGCAGCTCGATTTTTCGTCGAGAACGTCGTGCTTAGGCACGGTGCTCCAGCGGTTGTAATTACTGACAGAGGAACTGCGTTCACGGTCGAAGTTTTAGAAGCAGTTCTCAAACTCAACCGCACAGCCCACCGAAAAACGACAGCCTATCATCCCCAGATGACTGGACTAACGGAGCGTTTGAACAAGACACTCGGAAACATGCTTTGCATGTATGTCGACGTGAACCATACTAACTGGGACGAGATTTTGCCTTATGTAACCTTCGCTTATAACACCACTCAACAGGAAACGACTCGTATGACACCATTCAGCTTGGTACACGGTCGTGAAGCCATGCATGACAACTTTGGGTGCAATGCAGCCCCACGAGTGCGATGATATCCATGCAGATGCTGAAGAATTTGGTCAACGTGCCAACGAAGCCAGACAGCTTGCACGTGTGCACATACACCACCAGCAAGACCAGGACGCAATGCGGTACAATCGTCAGGAGAAATTTGTCGCCTACACACCCGGTGAGAGAGCGTGGGTTTGGATACCCGTTCGGCGTAGGGGACTTTCTGAAAAACCACTAAGGTGATATTTCGGTCCATACACAGTTATCCGACGACTGAACTACGTGAATTACGAGGTCTTGCCCGATTGTGAAGCTTGTTCGCGGCGCCGCAAGCAACCTCCCGAAGTGGTGCATGTGGTGCGCACGAAGCCGTACTTTTCCAAGTGACTCGCGGTTTAGTGTCTCGTACATGCATGCACTCCAGTTGCACATCGGGACGATGCTTCCCTTGGGAGGGAGGCTAATGCCGCGTGTCTATGGTGCCGCAAAGACGACGACGTAACAAAACATATCGGCACTTCTGAAAAACATAGCAATAATAATAAGAGGAAGCAATGACTAGCGCGTGGTATTAAAAACCGTCTGTTCTTGTTACAGCCTTTGCCGACAAGTGTGTTTCGTTTGTCCCTCGAGCTTCCGACGTCGCGACAATATTGTTGGGACTCGGGTAGCGTCTAGGCCGGTGATACTTCAGCCATAGGGATGAGTACGTCCCGGAGTAGGAGCGAAAGAAAACGATTTTTTTCACAAATTTACAGTGGCTCCAGATATGAAAGCCCATTACATATAGGAGCACTTTGACTGTCTGACTCACTACATATCTCAGCACACATGAGAACACGTCAGGACACCCCACTGTCCCCAAACGTATCCGCTTATAAAGCAGTCGTCTTCCCTAGTTCCCTACATAAGGGACTTCGATGGTCTTGATGCGGCCAATCAGAGAGGTCGTATTATCCACAGAACTCCGCCTCTGATATCCAACCTTCGAAGCAAGGACGAGGCAATCTGGAAGTAGGGGGTGCACACTCCTTCCACGAAAGTCGTCGACTTGGTTTCTTGCTCTCCATGACGGTCATCTTGCCAGCGTGGGAGAGTGGCTTTCGCGCTGGTCCCCGTTTCCACGAAGGTTGGCGGTTGCGGTCGCTTTGTAGTGAGCTTCTTTGTCATCGCGTCACAGCCGGTGTCGGGCCGCGTCGCCAGGTAGACGGCAGCTGATGAAGGGGGGGGGGGGGCATCGGTGGAAGCACCCAAAGGATGCGCACTGCCGATTTTGGGCGCTTGTTTACTCGTCACCGTCGGTGTCGGGCACTGTCACCGTCTGGGCGACACTGATGAAAGTGGCTGCCTCGACGGAAACAAGCAAAGGATGCACCCTGCCGATTTGGGACGCAAAAATACATACAGTTATTATGTGCGGTGGTCTGCTCTGGAGCACTGTCCATTGCACTTCGCTCTTCGAAGAGGCAGGCCGTGAGTCGAGCGCGCTCCCGAACAACAGTTTGCAATGTGGTGAACGTGGTTTAAATCATGGATCCGGGACCTTAAGTAGGTGCGAAGTAATGCTAACGCATTTCACTCGCATTTACCTCTAAATCGCCACTCAATGTTTACCGTATCCTCTTTCTCGGTCATTTTTCTTCGAAGGTGAGTTAATCGCGCGAAAGACGAATTTATTTCATTTCTTGTACATTGTGAATCGCTAAACAATGCGCACAAGCGCTGCGAGATTTTCACTCTCACTATAATCTTCCTTCAGCAGTCACTCTACAACTATCCTGCAGGCGTGCATGACCATCATAAGAGGGCCTTTGAAAAAAACCTGACATACACGAAGATGTCGAGCCAGATGCTGAAGATAAAAAAAAAGATGTTTCCCTACAACATGATCGGCTTTCGTCCGGCCTTGTCAACGCAGGACGTGATGAAGCTTATCAAGTGTCAAATCATTGACAATACCACAAGAGATATAAGAGGCATCTTAGGCCTAGACTTGGAGAAGGCGTTTGACAATGTCTCCCATACGCACATTCTGAACTCCATCTCAGAGCTCAATTTGGGAGAAGCCTTCCACAGATACATAAGCTCATTCCTCAGGGATCGCAAGGCCACGCTCAAAATTGGTGACCTCCAGTCTGACAATTTCAGTTTGGGCCCCAGAGGCACGCCACAGGGAGCAGTAGTCTCACCACTGCTTTTTAACATTGCCATGAAGAAACTATCGGAAAGGCTGTCCAACATAGAAGGGATCAATCACACGCTCTACGCCGATGACATAACAGTCTGGTGCACCGGAGGAAGCGAAGGAGACGTTGAATTAGGCTTACAGGAGGCTGTAGATCAAACAGAGATGTACCTGGAAAGTACGGGGCTTAGATGCTCCCCGAGCAAGTCTGAGCTCCTCCTCTACAGGCCAGTCAGGAGAGGCCGCAAACCTAGAGACTGGAAACCGTTGTCTGAAATAGACATAAAACTCTACACGAAAAGCGGCTGTACCATCCCCACAGTAGACACCATTCGGGTCCTGGGCATGTTCATCGAATCCAATGGCAGTAACAATACGACGCTCAACAAGCTCACAGCCAAAACCGAGAACATGATCAGGCTCATCAACAGAGTGTCGAATAGGCGTGGAGGCCTTCAAGAAGAAAACCTCCTCAGATTATTCCACGCCTTCCTCATGAGTCACATAGCTTATGTGGCAGCCATGCACAATTGGTATAACTCCGAAACGAAAAAACTTAACACGCTCATCAGAAAGAGTATCAAAAGAGTACTAGGCATTCGGTTACGGGCGAGCACGGACCTCCTTATGCAATTAGGTGTGCATAACACTTTAGACGAGATAATTGAGGCCCAGGAGTCGGCCCAACTGGCCCGTCTATCCTGCACCCCGGCTGGAAAGAAGATCCTGGCGGTTCTTGGGATCAACCCTATACTCATGGAAGAACGGAAATATCAAATCTCAGAAGATCAAAGGAATAACATACGAGTCGCACCGTTTCCCCGTAATGTTCATCCTCAACAAAACGTAGGCAGACGCAGGGCAAGAGCCCTCGCTCTCCTCAAGAGTATCAAAGACGATCCCCACTCGGCATGTTTTGTCGACGCAGCCCAATATGGACAGTCGTCTAACTTCGCCACTGCCATCGTTGATCACAATGGACAGATAGTGAATGCAGCTTCCCTGAAGTGCTCAACTCCATCCAGAGCGGAGCAGGTCGCAATTGCTATGGCACTCCTAGACAGCAGCAAAACACAAATCTTCACTGATTCGAGATCTGCAGTCAGGGCTTTCGCTTCAGGCTCCATTGCTGAAGAGGCTCACAAGATTCTCAAGAACAAGATCATCTCTACGTATACCATCACGTGGTTTCCGGCTCACCTCGGTCCCCAGCTTGACTCCTTGCCCAATCTCAATGACTTCGCCCACTCCCAAGCGCGCGCACTAACCCACCGCGCGGGAATAGGGGCGAGCTCAGAGGCCGGGGTTCTCGAGTTTCGGGACACTCTCATTACTTTCAACGAAATAACTAAGCACTATCACCTGGGTAGGAGGACTTATCCTCCACCCCATAGAAAACTGGCTAGACCTCTGTCGTGCACTTTACGCATGCTTCAGACTAAGTGCTATCCCAACCTGGCCCTTTTTCATTCGATCACTCCAGAGGCATTTAGCTCTACTTGCCCCGACTGTGCGGCTGTTAGCAATCTAGAACACATGCTCTGGCGATGCCCCTCGTTACAGGGGCCCAATCGCATCACGGAAGAAGAATGGAGCTCTGCCATCCAGAGCTCAGAACTGTCACGACAAACTTGGGCTGTCCAGAGAGCCCACGATGCGGCGGTTAGGCTCGGCCTACCCGTCCCCACGTGGGAGCGGCCCGCAGCTCTGCCCTAGGGCAGGGCTTCTCAGGACCTATTTAATAAAGTTCTTTGTCTGTCTGTCTAGACTGAATATTCGTAAAGCTTGCTTTGTTGATTTCGCACCTGATTCGTTTCCTCGCTCTTTTGCAATGCAATAATAAGATTTACCACAAAAACCGAATAGCTATGAGCACATTTCTAAACATTAAAGCATGTTAACTCAAAAGCTCAGTAAAAAAAGGAAAATAATGGCGTTTACATGTCAACATAAAATTTATTACGACAAGCCTATATGTCGTTATCAAAAGCTTCCGTCGGTACTGACATGTAAATGTACTTTACTGGTTCATCTTATTCATTCTGGAGGAAGTAATGGCCACACCTCCGCTCTTGCAACCTAAATATGAGTTCTTGAAGTTAAAATAAAACGATCGATAGCGATGGCTGGCTTCAAAAAGGGGATGCCAACGCGTGACAATGCTAAACGGAATAAATAAGTGTGGCGGCTTTTTCAGAACGAGTGCCAGTTGACCCGATAACGCCCTCGCATAAACTCCGTATTTAAAATTGTGCAGCAGTGCGTGCTTCCCTTCTGCCGCTTGGCTGCGTCAACTATTTTTTATACTCCCGACACGCTAGTCCTTTCAACACACTCAAGCTCCTCGGGTTTGACGTTTTCGAAGGACCGAGCGTGAAGTTTACAGGTTGCGCCTGAGTCGAATATAAAATAAGACACGAAATACTGCTTCGTGGAACATTTTAGCGTGCCTTGTGGAGAAGAAGTAGCACGAACATGACACGCACAAATATGCTCTTGACATCCGTGGAAACGTGCCAGACCATTTGCGATTCAGAGAGAGTGGGCCGAACCGAGAATTCAAGCCGCTGGAATTGTGCTCACTGGCTTCTATTTCTGCCACAGCCATCCATAACGTTTCCTGCGTATTTGGCTTTTCCGCGCGCTCTTTTTTATTTATTTTTATTCCGCCAGAGTCATCCGTGAAGTTTACTGTGTATTGAGATTTTCAACTTGCTCTCAATTTTATTCATTCCGTTTGCTTCATTTTCGTTAGTCGTATTTCGTCTCTGGAGCCTCGCTTCGAAATTTATTACCAACGCTCCACCAAGTTTTTAATCAACGCGTTGCCTTCTCAGTCAGGTCGGGAACGTTTTAATAACATCTAACAGCGTGAAAAATGAAATGCCTGTGTTTCTAGTGGATTCAACATCAAAGACTGTAATAATTTTTTATTTACACTTTGACGTCACAGGTTGGCTTGAAAACTTGTAAGGACTGTGCCTTCCACCGTGACCTAAACAATTCAACGCAGCGATAAAGCGAGACCACAAGCGAGAACGAGACACAGTAACACACATAAACATGTGAAAATATATGCATGTGCCACGAGATGAGCACGGACAATGGGTGAAAAGCAAACTGAAGAACATTACGCGGAAAGCGCATTTATTTCCCACACCAGTACGTGTTGCTCGCGCTTTTTTTTCTTTCTTACAGACGGTTCCAGAATTTGTCGAGAAATCTAATATCATATGTACGGAAGCACACTAACGCAATATTGGCCAAGAGTGGTGGACAGCGACGCAGCCGACTGTAGGAGGCTGGATGAATAGAAGCCGTTAATGTAGCCGCTCACTTATTCCTGCAGGAAATGGGCACGCGCAAATCACGGGAACCGCATTTCAGGGAGTTCACATATGCTACAGCAGCAATAAATTGTTGAATTCATAGCTCGCAGCTCATGCGTTTTGTCTTGTTTTAACTAGACGTATTCATTGATTCATCCCAAGTACATTGTGTTAGCTATGTTCCTCTCTGGTCTCTTTTCATAAAACGTATCATTAAAAGTGTCTGATGGATGAATCATACCTCTGACGCCGAGCACAGCAGACCGAAGCTCTAACGGGCTTCTGAGCACCAGTTCGTGGGATTGAATCCCGGCCACGGTGACCGCATTTCGATGTGGGCGAAATGCGAAAACACCCATGTACTTTTTTTTAAAAATAGAATCCACTTTATTTCCAACACACAAGTTGGGGGCCCCCCAGGCAAAAAGCTGTCTCAGACAGCTTGACGGGACCTGGGGGCCTACAGAGAGCAACCTACAGAGAGATTTAGCCGCCCATTAAGGAACCCCAGATGGTCCAAACTATTCCTGAGTCCCCCACTATACGGCGTGCCACATAATTCGATCGTGGTTTTGGCGTGTAAAACCACATAATTTAATAGGAACTCCAAACTGTGCTGGAACGTCAGCTTCCTGCAAATTGGTTCACAGATCTGTGAATTCCGTAGGGCGGGTGATCTTCAATTTTTTGTTTTAAGCCAAACTTTTCTTTTTTGCTAGCCCTCCGGGACTTTCCTGACCATGGCTGCTGGGTGCAGCTGTGTTGCCGAAAGGTCATAGATATAAAAAAATATTTACGTGCAGGATAGCGCGGTCAAACATAGATCCCCCGGTCAGCCAGCACTCTTACATATTCATTCACATTATGACGACCTCCCCAGTAAACTCATTTTTGCTACTAATATTGCGTTTGGTAAGTGAATGAAATGCTGCGGTACTGTTTTTTTCTCGCATGATTTTCCCACCGATATGCTTTTCCTAGTTGCAACGCGACCTCTTCAGAAGCTTCTCCCTGTTCTTGCAGACGCAGTTCTCTGGTTGCTTGCGTTATCCGTGCCTTCTTTGCCCGCTCGGGCTCTCGACTGCCTTCTAACTGCGCCTCGGTAAGGCCAAATCGAAACGTATTGGTCAAGCGTCTCAGCGCGTTCACTAGCCCTCGAGAAATTCATAATGGTGTTCCAAGTGTGTTACATGCCGCTTGAAGATGCATGTGCACATGGCGTTATGGCTTCAATAACGGGCTTCTGAACTTGATGTCGTGTGCTCGAATCCTCCCGTAGGACAATTTTAATGGTGTTTATTTGATCATTTATAAAACGGCACTTTGTTTAAAATGATGAGTTTACAAAGTCACGAAGCCGTTTGATGCCAGAGGGACAAATTTTAAGCAAACATACGTGCTTCCCATAATTCCCACGGTGGCTGAACCACCCCGCTTGCAGCTCCTGCAGACACTAGTGCCGGAGTTCACTCTAGTGACAATTGTATGAAACTCATGGTTTCACCTTTGGGCGGATGTGTGTCAGCGCCTGGCGGCTTTCTTACAATATATCGCGCCGGAGTCTCGTGGGGCCACAAGTAGGTGGCGGTGAGCGTACATAAGTCTGCGTATTCACATGTTAAAGCGAAGCTTTCCACGTCTCACTGATTGGTCCGTGAGCGCCGAAAACGCACTGCAGGAAAGCCAACTTATACAATGGGACCATCTGCGCATCTGCACATACAATAGAACAACGGCTGCGCACCTGCGCACACAATAGAACAGCGGCGCACGACGATACGTATCGTAGAACACTACAGTTTACATTCGCACTTTAACCGATGAGAACAATGGTAATTGGAACGCCACGCTACCCAGACGAACTGGTATATATCTGCATTGCATTACGCGCGTCACGCAATGCATTCCCGGCCGTCACCATGGGTAGGCCGCGTGTGCAACGCACGGCAGAAGGGGCTGTCGTACGCGAACGGAAGCGCGAGCGCGATTGTGCTCGCGATCATAACGCTACACATTTGAAAAGATTAGGTCAGAATTGCACGCACGCTGTATCGTTCTAATGCCAAGTATCTTTTTGAAATGAATGCCTCGTGTGTCACATTGCATAGCATGGGTAAATAGGATCACTTGCGCGTGTGCAAGTTGAAATGGGCAGGTAAAGACCAGTTGGCTTACCGCTTCGCGAAAACTTTGCTTCAGATATATTTCTATATGTGGGCTGCATCTTCGCAATATTTTTCTCGACGCTGATTTGTATGTGCTATGCGTTATAAGCCAGTCTCGTGACCCTAAACTATTTGTGTCAGTGGAAGAAAAAGAAGCGCCAAGTGTTCGACTCCAGAAGACCAGTTTTTTTTTATTAAGGCATTTATCAACAGTTTATTAAGCTACGGACACAGACAGTTCAGTGTCAGCGTCGTGTCACATGTAACAATATATTAACACGAGAAAGCCAGAAACAAGTTACTAAATATGTGTTCTTCACAAGGCTGCATAGTGCCACGCACACACAGGAGCCATTTCTTCATCATGCCCTTCTTTTCGTTGCCGGCTCCCCCTGGTATTCGCTTTGCACCGTAAGATCTTTACACCGGGAAGAGGGGGAGGAGAGGAAGATAGGCGATGACTCTAAATGACGTGTGAGTAGTAGCACAGCAAGATTGGGTGAAGCAAGAAGTTTTGTCATACGTGTTTCAAGGCGGGTCATTCGAACCGAGACTATATAGTGTCGGTGCCCAACACTGCGTCGGAAGAGGTGTGACCACGTCATCGTAAATGTAAGTGGAAATGGCCTAAAGCTTAAGGTGAGGAACGCGTTCAGGAACTACTGGGCGGCCTTCCGTCTGGTCAGCGTCTTGTAGAGTTCATAGGCGGTATGCGACGTGGCATAGGCGCGGGAAGTCCCTTTCGCGCCGACAGAAAACTCGGCCCAGCTGTGCGTCGCCGAGCTACGCATGCCTCGTCGCATTACACACACTCGTAGGGAGGAGGCTCGCCGCGGCATGCGTGTGCTTCGCCTTCCCTCTCTACAGCCGGGGAGAAGCAAGTGTTCGCTTAGCCGTGACGTCACTGATATGCTAGGAAGGTCTGAGCAGCTGGTGCGCCGACAGACGTGTCGTCTCTCTCGTCTAGTGAAGACGCGTGCACAGCTGGGTGCACAGAAGGACAGCACAGCTGACCGAACATAGGCAAGACTACCGAAGAAGAAGCCGCCTACAAGGAAGCGCGGCGCACTGCTTAGCGGGACTACCATAGAGAAAGAAATTCAACAAGAGGGGACACTCGGCACAAACTGGCAACAGGAAACACGTCACCATACGTCACGCTATATTTTTGACACCGAACGTTAGCTGCCGCGAGCATCGAAAAAAAAAAAAAAGAAAGTGAACTTAAGTTAACAGGCATTGATTAATTTTTTAAATTCTTTGCCGCGAAAACTAAAACGTTTTGCGTATAAATGAACTTAAGCTTTGCGACTTATTTTCCTTGCCTTACCTAGCCACAGGTCAATGACGCTACAGATACATTCGTCATCCGCCAGACACTACCCCGAAGCCAGCGAGGATGGCTGCGCGCGCGTTTGAGCGCTCGCGCGCGGCGACCCGTCTGTGTCCTTTTTTTTTTCTTTTTTAAATGTAACCTGGTTTATTGGGCTCTCAGCGTATTCTTGCGTTCCTTCTGGACTGGGACAAGACACCACTGCACTATTGGACGACGGCAAGGTGAGAAATCTTGTTTCACAGTCTACGACGCAATTAGGCTTACGGCACGGGACCGAGACTTAAGACGCAGTTAGCGAAAAACAGCTCGGCCGTCCTGGCGCAGTTAATTTGAGTTCATGAATCGTGCTGAGACATGTTTCCGACGCTTCCTATGGGACTATTGTAACTTATTTTGGTTTTAGATCCACACTGGCCGCACAGGGCGCCGTGTCGCAGTTAGCGAGAACTCAGCCGTGGTGTGTAGTCTAGTGCATCCTGCTAGGAGAAGTTTGTGCCGCTTTCTCTGACGCCAGACATTACTGAAAAGTAATTTCGTTACTTTCTGTGGTACTTTTGAGGCACGCTGGCCGCACAGCGCGCTGTGACGCAGTTAGCGATAAGCAGCTCGGCCGTGGTGATAAAGTTAGTTTGGCGTGTAATGAATCTTAGAGGGACAAGTCTGTGACGTTTTTTGTGGCTCCGCAACAACATATACTTTCTTTCGGTACTCACGCCTGTTGAAAACGCGATGGGCGATTGCCAAGAGTGATAACATGAGAGCGTGCTGCTGACGCCGGCAGAACGCGCGATAGATAACGCCGACAAACATATCAAACTTGTAATTCGAAAATTCCGTCTTCAAAAGGACTGAAAAAGGGCATTGCACCCACGCATTTGTCTTGAGTGCCTGTTGCGTCCGTCTCTATGTAGCGTACGGTCGCGTCGCCCGAAGAAAAGTTTTGGAAACGCGAAGTCGCTCGTGTATTTGTGCTGCCAAAGTGCAGGAAATAATGCCCGGAAATTGGGGAACGCTTGGAAATCAGATGTTTTCATATATGTTTGGGATGAGTCGGGTATTTTCTACGCCATGTGTGTAAAAGCGAATAGCTTTTGTTTGTAATGCCACCCATTCACCGCTTTCGCACGCTTCGCCTCGCAGTATTCCTATGTCTAAATACCAAAATGACTCATGCTTGTAACATGCTGTTACGTGCTTGCAAATGCAACATGCTTGTAATTTTCTTTTTTTTCAGCTGGTGCCATCCGGTGGAGATTCATACAGGAACTACTGCCTTACCTGCTGGTGTCACAACGTTGGATGAACGCACAAAAAGCGCGGAACGAGCTTTTATATAGAGCAAAATAAATATTTCCTCATTGCACAAAAGGTCTTGCGTCTACTTTGTGAAATTGCACGTGGCACAGATTCGATGGGACTTTACGAGATCGTTCGCAATCATTTTTACTAAATAATAAACCGAATCAGCACGAAAACAAAAACAAAAAAAAAAAGAGTGGGGGGGGGGGGCGCAGCCGGCGTGCTAGCTTGCGTTCAAATTACGCGCGCTCAAAACCGAAACCGGAAGTGATGTAAGTGATTGACACCGACCGCTTGGCAGGCTGCAGTCAATTCGGCCGCTGGGCCCTATGGGAGTGTCCCCTCTTGTTGAATTCCTTTCTCTATGGGACTACGATCGACGAAGGAGAGCCGATCCTGCACATCGCTCTGAGGCCGCCGCCGACAAACGCCGTCGCCGATACGAGGATCCCGAGTTGCGGGCCAGAGACAATGAACACTGCCGACTGAATGCTCTGCGCCGCCGCCAATCGGTTCCGAGCCATCGTGTCAACGAGAAATTCCAACGCCAAGCCCGCAAATCTAAGGAAACTTGGTAAAACTTAGCAAATCTAGGCGACACTTAGTATGAGTATAGTTACGCCATGCATAACCTCGTGAGACTTACCAAAACCTAGCAACGCTTGGTATTAGCCTAGTCCAGCCTTGCATAACACCGAAAAACTCAGAAAAACGTAGCAATACTTAGTATGAAACTAGCCGAGCCATGTATAACCTCGCAAAACTTAGCAAAACCTAGCAACACTTGCCAAAAGTCGCAACTAGCTCCGATGTCACCCAGCCTTGCACCACTAATGCAAACTGTCCACATTTTTTATGACTAAGAAGGAGGGGGGGGGGGGGACAGGGGCGCGGACTACGGCGTAGAATATATAGCATTCTATACCTCCTATCAGTAATGGTACAATCAGAACGGAAACAACTTGCAGCATATCAAAACAGAAGCAGCTGCTTGGGAAACATAACAAATGCGATAATCACACCAATACAAGGATGTAGAGTACAATTCTCATCGAAAAACAGTGGTTGGGGTTGAAAATATTTACTTATACACCTTAGCATATTGGAGCATTTGCAATATTTGCGCATTTGCAATAATAAGATGTACAATTGTGAAAGCGTGTGATTACAAAAAAATTCCGCACAGGGCAGTAAATAAATTATGCAATATATTTGGAGGCACGGCGATTGCGCCCCATTGAAAGACGTAGGATGGGAGCTAACGTGAGTCGTGGGCCGGATGAAAGTGGGACACCTAATGCTTTGATTTTCATATTTCAGTTAACTGCGGTGGCAAGCCCGATGAGCCGAAATTAAGCAGATAACTGCGTTCATAAGATAAATTAGCCTACTGTTCCACGACTTCCAATTTTTCATTCTGGAGGAAATGTGTTTGCAAGCGCAAGTAGTGCAATGGCCGGAAATTGACACGTACCCACGGGAAACTTGCTTTAAGTTTGGAGATTGTTCATAGCCTATTAATTATTTAAAAAATCATTAGATTTTTTAAATAAAAAAAGCAAAGCTTTTGTTTTTTGCCTCTTCCTTCGACCATCTCACTGCTGCTGTAGCTGTCCTGGGCGCCGCTTAGAGAGGGGTTTCAGAGCGTGCATATGCATTACAGAGCATGGGAAAGAAGAAAGGTGACGCGAGAAACTCGTTTCGACCTTTCCATCGCGTGGCGTGTGAACAATTCCCTCTGGAGCTACCTGGACGTTGTCGCTGTACCTTGTTGACAGCTCCAATTATCCGTGACCCCCCGCAAAATTTTGCGTTGCTCACCTTTCTATTAACGTGCAACAGTCAAGAGGGAGTTATAATGGTAGGGAGGAAGTAGGGAGACGAGGCAGAGAAGGGGTGGAACCGACGCTGTCACGAAACTAGTGAATGACAGCCTTGCCACTATTCGCTCGCAGCTAGCATGCATGGAGAGGTGGGCGGGGGAGCGTATAGGCAACGTGAGAATCCGGGGAAGCGCTGCTTCTTGGCATGACAGTGGTTGCAGACGAATTTGATAAACTTAAGTTCATGTTACGATACGGTACGTTTCTGCTATTTCTGAAAAATAAAAGCGATGTAAGTTGAAGCAGCGTGAAGAAGACGAGGACAGGGACAAAAAAAAAAAAAAACACTACAGGATGAACGCTGATGTTCGCGCTGCTTCAACTTATACTCACGATGGGCCAACTTGCCCAAATCAAGTTGTTCCTAAAACACCATGAAAAGTTGTCAAGCTGACAACTGATGCATGGCCTGCCGACGCAAAGCAGCGTTAAAGCACCGTAGCGTCTAGGCGACGCTACGGAACTGGTCGCACGTCAAATCAACACTTGTGTGCCCGCCGCGTTAGCTTTGCGGCTATGGCACTGCTGAAGGTCGCTGGTTCAATTCCAAGGTGCACGTATATTTACGACCACGTTAAAGAAGCCCAAGTGGTCAAAGTTACTCCGGAGTCTGCCACTCCAGCGTGCCTCCTAATCCGATTGTGGTTTTGGCACGCACAGCCCCGGAATCCAATTTTTTCAACACTTCGGCCACGATGCGATGTGCCGTATGAGGTAATGGTAATGATAACCTTCTCAGAGGTTATAAAAAATGGTGCACAACAACACCTTAAGCATGCCACGTCCCTCTGTGTTCTGTGTACTGCTCAGACAAGCAGCAGTGGTACACGTAAGGTAAGGTTTACCATCGACTCACCACTCTCGTATTGGACTGAACGCTGAAGAAAGTAAACATTCACCGTCAAAATCACCGCTAATTATCGTCAATCAAATCAAACTGCACAGAAAGCGTCGCTTACATCGACTCCCACTGTGCCTGGGATCCCCATAATTTTCCTCTTTGTACTTGCACTTGAAGATGTAGTTTGATTATAGTTAAATTATTTGTATTGAAAGGAATCTAGCTAGCTGTGCAACTACGTCGAAGCTAAATGGATTTTGAAACATTTGTAGATCCTCATTCCAGGAATAAAGGTCAGAGAATCGCTCACAAAATTGTGTTCGCAGATTGCCATGAATTTGTGTCACAAATAGGGAAGGAAATTGCCAATTACTCACTCTCCACACTAATCCTGGTACAGCGGCGTAAACGCTACAACTTTTGATTTTGCACCAGCTTCTAGAAACACTGCCGCTCTGCCCTCAAGCTCTTATGCCCATATACAGGTAATGAATGAGCTTTGCCTCCTTTGCAGCTTCATTTTGAACTTATACATGCGGTCCATTAGGTAGAGGCAAATGGTCAAGTGTCAGAGCCATTTAAATGTAACTGGACAGCAGTGGCTTGGGGAAATAGTTCGGCACAGTGAAACTTTATTGCGTGAGCAATTATTTGAGTACTCCAGTCGAATTTCCGCCGCCGTGAGGTTCCGTAGACAGTCCAAGTGCGATAAGATCGCGTCTGCGCCGTATGCCGTAGGTGCGAGGTAAAGCGTGCGAGGATGAGTCCAGAAGGACGGTGGCTTGATGCAGTGCGTCTTCTCACTCTTTCAAGGGAGGAAGGCGGACTGGGTGCATACCATCTTCTCGCGCGCCCAAAGAGGGGAGCGGGGAGATGTGCGCATGTTAGGAGGGGTGATGTGGGGGCAGGTTATTGCGTATCTCTTCTACTGCAGATGCGGCTGTGCATGGCTCGGCTGAGTGCGACCACGTGCTTTCTATAGTGGAGGTAATCTACGTTGGGGTCGAAGGCTAGGCGACCCGATATAGCTGATGGCTTCGTGTGGACTGTGTTCTTTGCGCGCATAGTTCGGCGTTGAAGCCAGAGGCAGCACGAAAGGGAATGCGTTCGCCGCTGCGGCCGCGATTCATCACGCCAACGTTCTGATATCACGTGTCCCCGGCCATTAAGTGAGACGTGTTTAAGTTTGCCTGTGCGCACGTGACACCATGCTTCTTAATTTCTTACGCAAGCGAATGTTTACAGCCCTTTATACAGCTGAATAAACTACTAACCTTACTTTGTGTAGCTGTGTCATATTTTGCTATCGCAATCAATGTTTCGCCATTCGGGCAAAACCACGACATCTCAGTCTGTTATCATTCCTTGGGAACTTGCTTGCCAGGTGACCGTGCAATGCTACGGGCCTCCTGGCATTATACTGTAAAAGCTATGTTTGTGAACCGGTCTATGAGGATTGTTCGGTGATTAAGAAAGAGAAGGACTAGGGGCTGGCACGTGAAGTGATAGAAAGGTATGAAATACATCGTGATAAAGATAAGTGGGTAAGCATGCCTTCAGTGTCGCTCTCAAAACAGGAAATTGTATATCTGGATGCCGCTGTGTAAAGAGGTGAGGACAACATGATGAGTGCCATTTTCTTTTCTTTTTTATCACACTTTTTTTTGTGTGGCTTTGTTAGCCTTCCTATTGGATGGCTCAGCCTTTATATATGTTGCTCCTTCCAATAAAGTATCAATTGCAGTCTAGCGCTGTGTCCTGTTGTTTCTTCACTCTGTCCCCGTCTGTGTGCGCTGTTACCCCCTTAGAAAAAAACAACAAAAAAACTCGTGAGTGCCCGGATAACGGCTCTGGCTTTTGGCTCAAGGTTACTTGAAGGTTGCCGACAACGGGAGCTAAAAGCATTTCATGCTTAAAACAGACAAAGGAAAAGGCTTTGCTGGTTCTTGATCATTTACGGTGCACAATAGCGTACGCTCATGCAGACCTGAACATTGCGCCCAAACCCTTAGGCCGCGCTTTCACGTTTCCGTAGCCACCCCCATTGTAAGTGCATAAAAAGCGACCGCGCGAGTGGGCCATCCTCTTAATCAAGGGCGCTCGAGGGTCAGGGGAGTCGCCGCCATCGACACTTGCTACCACGACAAAAGAGCACACAGACTTTCAAACTGCACTGATGAAGAGAGTTCCACTCTCGAAATTATAGGCATAATATATGGCAAGTTTTCGCTTACGACAACGCATCCTTTGTGCCACCATTTAGTCAAATAAGAAGTGGTCGTCGCCTACCTTCTCCTGATATATATATATATATATATATATATAATATATATATATATATATATATATATATATATATATGGTAAAGGAAGTGGTAGCACAGAACTTTCGCTGGTAACGGATACCCGTGATGCCACAATCCTTCCTTAAGGCTTCTTTGACGTCTGTATTTGCTTAGTAAGCTAATGTCTACTCTATACCCATAAAACAACCAAAATTACCTCATGTGATATCGTAATACTTTAAAATCACTCTGGCAGCTTCGTTTTCGGCAAGAAACTTTCATTTATCCTCACCAAGCCTTGCCTCATTCACAGCATTAATGCGCATGAGCCAGTCATGAAACAATATACATCAGCTGGCAGACTTAACAATAACATGATCTAGACATTTTTATTTATGTGTTTGTGTGTTTATTTATTTATTTATTAATGATTTATTTCTATACTCTCAAGGCCTGAGGGCATTAAAGAGAGGAGGGTCATACAAAATCATAAGCACACTTCTTGAAGTTGTCAGCGTTCATTATGGGGGCGATTGAGGCTAGGAGTTCCATTCATTGCAGGTGCGATGAATAAACGAATTCAGGCGAGTGTCGCTGTTGCATAACGAAGTTTCTACCTTGAACTGATGATCGATGAGGGATGGCACATACGACGGGGGAAAAGCAATTTGTTGTTGAAAGTGCTGTCATTGTGCATTTCATGAAACAGGCAAAGCTGAAAGTACCTGGGGCCAAAAATAAGGTCGGGAAGATTATGGGTAATTTTCATAGAAGCAGTTCTTGACTGGTTAGACAGAATAAAGCGGGTGGCATGGTGCTGTATGAATTCAATAGCCTGTGATAGGATTAGATGGCCCGGGTCGCAAATTGTGCATGCATATTCTAGTTTGGGCCTTATTAGAGCTTTATAAAGATGAAGTTTTACAGGCACAGTGGCAATTTGTAACGGGTAATTTTAGCTCATTAGTGGTGTGAAGGCTGCATAATTCAACCTTGAAGGCTGCAGACATGGGTTTCATAAATAAAATCAATCACTGTTTATGTGGCCTGCAGTCGCGAGGAAGCACCCCTGCTGCATATTTCTTACTTGACTTATTATTAGAAAAAACGAAAAAAAAACAAGGATACATGACAGAAGACTAGACTGGACGCACTGCATTTTATTTTGACTACAAAATGCAATTTTGTTCACCCCCAAAATTTTTCGTACAGTTATTTCTTGCCCGTCAGCTGGTTTCCTTATTTGTTCATATCCGAACGAAAGATAACCGTGCAATAATAATGACACCATGCGCGCAGAACTAAGCACTGAAAAAAACAGACGTGCACCAGATTTTTAAAGTAAACAGACCACTACGACATTAACTAGCCTGGACAGTTTTCTCCGGCACGTGGAGCACCGATTTCACACTGTGCGAAATCGGCCCTGTTCTCGTGCCTCAGATAATTTTCATATTGTCGCAAGGCGGCATCCATGCGTGTGAAAGCATTTCCGAAGTGTGTAGAATACGGATATCGTGTAGTTAATGCAGACAGTGGACACCCTGCCTTAACTGCATGGAAGGTTCATTTTATTTTGATATATAGTGCATTAAATGGCCAGTAAAGGCCTAGCCCCCCAGAGTGGCTTTAGCAATCACATTCACGCACACATAGTGTTAGGTGCGCATCGCAAGGAAGCCCCGAACCGAAGATGATATCATTTACCACGCATGGTCTCAGGAGTAGACGCTGGATAGCAGAGCTTCTCACTGTAGTGCGGTAGGGCGTGTGTTACGAGGTACTGATTTTATTAATTCGCACGCCCCTGTCGCATGAGAAAACGTGGCCGTTGCGTTGCTCTCGGGACAAGTGGGTGGATATTGCGTGGGATACATCGCGTGATATAGCGTACGATGAGGGAATGTGTTTGTAATTGCCTCCACGAGACTGCCTCGTCACTCGTGAGTGATGCGAGGGGAATTCCCTCTTTCAAGTCTAAAATGTTGCAGGATGGCGTGAAACTGTTTGGGACGAGTTCTGGTCTTTCCCTTCACGATCCTCTCACTGAGAGGCTCGGTGGACGTGCGCTCGAGCCAGTACTTGGGCCTTCAGGTTTCCTGCGAGATATTGGTGACCGGGGGTCCAGATGATAGCGGCTGTTTTCGGCACTGTAGACTTTCGTTGGTTAGAAAGCGTCACCTATGAGATTCAGCCTTAAGTGTAATTTCTGCAAGCCGCTAGTGAGTCGTTGGGCACAGTGACTTAAATGTATGTACATAAGTGTCATACTTCTCTGTGCAAGCATGTACCTCTCCTCACCCTTCTTACAAACAACGACATCGCACTTTTGACATCACTGCGTCAACATCTCACTTTGTTCATTCGCCCAAACTGCTGTTTGTATTTCTGCAGGGTTCGTGAACGGTGCACTCCATAAACATAAATATTGCATAAAAATACAGTCATGCACTTCTGCTGTGGATAAACATAAATTTTGCATAAAATTTCACAATTGCAGAATGAAATAAACAAAGTTGTACGCCTTATGTTTAGTTTTATAGCACTCAATACCATCTTCATGTACACTTTGCTTCGCTTAGATTGCAACATGACTGCTGGACCACCATATTTTTTTTCTTTGGTGTATTGAGGTTGCCGGCTTCTTCATCAAGCGATACCCACAAACCTCGCTGCCAATCTCTTTTCCCTTTCTAGACCCTATTTTTGTTTGCTTCTTCGACAAAAACTCTCGACTACAGCATCACGAGGCAGGAGTACGTATAACCATTCCCACAAACCATAAAAGATGGATGTCAGGTGGATACACGTCATCTTGTTGAGGCTAAGGGGGATGAAGGTACACTGCCTGTCACTTACGTATTGAGAAAATACATTATGTGGTGTGCCGCACTTTTCTAATAGGCTGACTATTTCCAATTTAATAAGCTCGATTGTGAACGGTTCCATTTAAGTTTTCTTCCAGAAATGCTCGACAATCGGCTAGCCATCTGACTGCAACTCCAATCTATGCTGTGCTACTTGAATTAGAAAACTCAGAGAAACAGTACGGATGTACCAATATCCAGGATGAAACGTGCAGAGCAATAGTCGTGGTAGGAAATTAAAACAGGACAGGAGGAAAACATACAGCGCCCAAAAATGCCCCTGTATTACATATATTGTGCTGGTGCGTTTAATGACCGGTGGCCCAGCCAATAACTAAATGAATTATTTTTCTCACAAATCCAAATGGAAGGTGCACTATCAGAGCACACATGCTCACAGCATTTGACCCTTGCTCAAAGTAAGACGTTTGTTTAAAACTGTACATACATGTCTTATTCAGAGTAGCACTGATTCCGTCAGGTTGTGTGACATCTTGACGCCTATGTCATGCATGATGCCTACTTTACCCATCGATCACTGCTGCTGAAAGAACAGAGTCACGCGGCTCAAAAGGGCGCAAGTGCATGTCAACACCTACGCCTAATTCATCCATCGCCACTTCCGTATCACGTGCGAAAAAGCTGGACAAGCGAGTCCGAAATTGTACCGACCTCACCTCATCATTCTCCGACCTCATCATTCACCGACAAACGCCGTCGCCGAGCCGAGGATCCCGAGTTTCCGGCCAGGGACAACGAACACTGCTGGCTGAATGCTCGGCGCCGTCGCGAATCAGTTCCGGGCCTGCGCGTCAACGAGAACTTCCAACGCCAAGCCCGCAAGTCCATGGGAACTTGGTGAAAACTAGCAAACCTTT